>NC_142501.1:137786287-138001287 GCF_057876585.1 Rhinolophus sinicus
TATAAGTAAATTACAATAAATCTATCTTTTTAAAGATATCCTATACATCTCATGCAGCAATATATATATTTGCAGCTACCTGGTTTTTCTGAACAAAAGTCCATTTTTTGTCATTGGTGGTCAGAACACAGAGATTGAAAAACAACAAATTGTATGTTTGTCTATGTCTTCAAGTAGAATTTTAAAGGTCAGATATTCATTTCCAATATGTCATAAACTGTTGATCTAAGACTGAAACAACAGCTACTTGTATCAGATAGGATTGAGTTGCAAAAGCCATGTTAGATGGTTTTCCCAGAAAGAAATTTATAACATTTCACATATCTGACAGTATTGGTTATAAGACACATCATTATCTCATGTACTACTAAAAAAGATAAACTTACTGCCAGTTAAAAGTGGGAAAAGGTAGTTAGAATTGATGGAATACAGTATCCCAATACATCACATGGCTTATAAATGGGCTGCGAGTGCTGGAGGAGGTCCCCAAGTACTATCAGAGGCGCCCTGGCCCTGCCCAGGAAAACTGTAGTTACCAAGTCAGAAAATGGGTGAACTAGCACCACACTGCCTGGGCCATAATTGGGTAAATGCCTCCCTGATTGTAGAAAGCTGCAGAATCATGGAAATGGTAAATGCTGCCCTGTGGATTCCTCTGCCATATCACACACCAGAAAAATGAATGCCTTGTCCCTTCTTCTTTCCCTGTTTTGGTATTCAAGTTTCCCTGAAGTGCATCTGATTCTCAGACTTAAATCACATCTGGAAAACTGGCTGCAAAGGAACTTGGGGCATATACCATAGCTCGACTAGCTACCTAGCTTCTACAATACAGAAGGAAACAGAGAAGGTTGGAGGTTGGATTGGACATTGCATGAGCCATATTCAAAACCATCCATTCCATTTTTACTATCAAGTATGTGGCTGACTTTGTAATAGAATACAGGAAGTATGGTAGATAGAATAACGTCCCTCCTCTCCAAAGATGCCCGAATATGTGAATATGTTATGTTACAGGAACAAGTTAAATTAAGGTTGAAGATGAAATTAAAAATGCTGACCTTGAAATAAGAAGATGATTCTTGATACTCAGGTGGGTCCAAAGTAATTATAAGAGTCCCTAAAAGTGGAACAGCGAAGCAGAAGAAGAAATCAGAGGGAGATAAAACACTGGCCAAAGATGCTATGCATCTGGCTTTGAAGAAAGAGGCAGAGTCAGGAGACTAGGAATGTGGTTGGTGGCTTCTCGCACCTGAAAGCCACAGTGGTGGATTCTCCCCGAGATCCTCCAGAAGGCAGGCAGCCCTGTTGACTTCTTGACTTTAGCCCAGTGAGATCCATGTTTGACTCCTAATGTACAGAATATTTTGGTAATAAATTTGTATTGTACTAAATCACTAAGTAGCGGCAATTTGTTACAGATACAGGAGAAAACAGGAGATAAACAATATAGGCCTCTTAGTGAATATTTATTGGTCACATGGTTTCTCTGTACTCTGTGCTAAGTGGCAAACATGCCATAGTTAGTGCTCTCAAGGACCTCAGGGCCGAAAAAATAATAGGGATAAGTAAAGAGAATGTTACAATGTATTGTGGTTAATCTTACAATAGGAAAAGCATAGACATGACTGGTCAAGGAAGTTTATAAGAAAGTCGTATCTCTGTGCCTAGAGCTATATATTGCTTGTACTTTTTGAGTTTTTATGGAGGTGAAGGTAGGAGATACAGTTGAGTTCTATTATCAAAAGCAGAAAAAAATGTCAGTTTTATATCCATGTTAAGTTTTCAGAAATTGAGTTAAATGATCTGAGAGTAATAACATTTTATATATGTAACAGGCTTTATAACGTCTATCACATTCATGCTCTAGCAAATCAGAGAACTTCTCCTCAGCTTTTTTAAAGTGCTCAATGATTTGTCACACTATTTAAAAGACAATGATAGACACGGTTACGTAATTAGAAGCACCTTGTAATGTGCCAAAATTTGTCCTTCTGGGCCAATGCATCATAAGAGAGAATATTTTAGTGCAGTGTTAATTCTTTAGGGTCTTCCCTAGTACGTATAAGCCACTTCCCAAAACTTCAGTCTATAATTGCTACTTAGCAGTACTGTCATTATAACACCCACCAAGAGCCTTCCCACTTTAATTTTCATCAGTGAGAGAATCTGAATAAGAAGGGAGGTTAGACTCAAATAAGAGAGGAAACAGACTGGAAAAATAAAGCTCTGGTAAATATGTTCTGCAACGGAGTTTTTTGTTTGTTTGTTTGTTTTACTTCTTTTGTTCGTGCCTCTTTTTGAAAACTCAAATGTATTCTCTGAATTTGGTAAGCGTTTATTATTGTTGTTGAATTCTCATATGGATTCTCACTGATTTATTCGTTTGTAATAGTTTCATAAAATGTGCCATAAATCATAATTGTTTACCATAAACTGATAAAACGTAGATTAATGGAACTTTTGTTTGTATCTATGTTTACCACAGATCTCCCTCGTCTTACAATCAAAGACTGTCAAAGCTAAGAAGTTGGTAACTTGTAGTGGTTAGACCATGGTTTGTGAGCAAAGACTGACTGAATCTGAATCCTAGCTCAGCCCCTTTCTCCCTGAGTTACCTTGAACAAAATTTTACCTGCTTCAATTTCCTTGTGTGTTGGGGGTTAACAATAACACTGTCTTCAAAAAAAGATAAGCAAAACAGAATTTTACTTAGAATTGTTCCTTACACATAATAAGAGCAAACTATTCATTTGTTAAATAAATAAAATGCAAGATGAATTCAAGTTGCCTTAATATCATACAAGGTGTTAAAATTCCACAACCTCTATGTTCTACCATTTTATGTTAAACGTAATCGGGCTATTTTCCTAAGCATCTCTTCAGTCATTCATCTAATGTGATGAGCTAGATACATAGTGGCATATGAAACTGATGCAGAAAAGTTTTGAAACTTGTAGAACTTACAGATTAGTGGCAGATACAGATAATATTCAAAGGATTATAAGAATAATGAGTGTTATGAAAAAGGAAGCACAAAGGGCACTGTGGCAGAAACAAGGTATGGTTGAATTAAATATATTTTAAGGTAAAGGGTAAAAAAAATCAGCCAATCATCCAGAACTTTATCAAAGTTTAAACATCGGGTGTCCTCTGAGGACCACAATCATGCTGTGTGCATGACATGGCATTAGGTGGGAACCATACCAAAGCAGCCTTATTGCCCAGAAGTCATTATTACATTAAAACCCAAATATCGCTCCTGCTACACTGAGTTCATTATCTCTAGCATAGGTGTCGGAAGCAGCATATGATGTTAGCACTGTCAAAATAAAAAGAAACCAGGATTCAACTTTCTCTCTCAAACACCATGATAATCCATCCTTTTAAAGCAGTCTTGGGGGTTTTATAGAACCAAACTTTTAAAGTAATAGCTGGGGTTGGGGGGAGGAAGAAAATGAATTTGCCTGCAGGAAAAATAATCATGGGTAAATGGACAATTTAACCTATACGTTTTCCCTATAAAAAGATCATTAAATTTGAAAACTCCCGGTGAATCTGTAACTGGCAATAATGCAAGCTCTATATGCTATCTGTGAAAATTTTCAAAACGTTTTATAGGCATTAAAATTTAAGAACAAACTATCATCTTCCCTACCACCAAGTAGATTTGAGAACAAATACCCTTAGGTACAAATATAATTAAGTCCACACTGTAAGGGTCATTTTCAAATGCCTCACATTAAAAGAAAAAAATGAGCTCCAATAAGAAGTAGAATGGCCCCATGCATATCCAACAAGCCTTAAAGATGTAAGAAAACAATTAAAATTATCATTCTGCACAGTAGTGCGACTCTCTCTTCCCAGAAATGGAGAGGATTGGGAAAGATAAGAAAGTACTAGCTGTACTGGGTGATGTTCAGTAAGAGAGAGAATCCATTCTATCTTGCTAAGGCCAAAAAAGATGGTTTACAGAATTACTGGGAGATCTGGGGGAAAAAACAAAAACAAAAGAAAGCACCAAGATTGTGCTTTAAGGAAAGACTTCGTAAACCACAACAGAGAACGAGCCACCGAAGAGCGACCTCTTCTATGACTAGGAAGCTACTCACTGAATTGAGAGGCTCCCATTAGAAATGTTTCCTCCAATCCATACTGTGATTAGTAAGCCCCTTTCACAACCACGAAGCTGTTACTGCTCTCAGCTTCAGAACCACGTGATAATGGTCATGATCAGAACAGATATTCCACTCAGTTCTCTTGATGCCTATGGTGCTGCTGACTGCACATTGGTACCTAGGCTAATTGCCCTGCAAAATAAACAAATGTGTTATTAAAGAAGGAAACGAATAAGCCTGTACAATACTGCTTACTAGCAGACTCCTCAGAAGCAGCACCTGTCCAGCTTCAGCCTCACTTTCCAAAATGCATGCAAATGTATCCAAATCACTCTGGAATCTTAACCTGCAGAGGAATCTATCAACCATGGTTTTCAGTTTTCCAGCCTCTGCAGTTCAGGAAATTTCATTAGAAAGATGTTGGACAGTATGTCATAAACCAACTGACTGATTCACACATCTTCCCACATTATCAATTTTGATTGAAACATCTTTAATAATTAATATTTACTCTTTGATGCCTCTTAGGAGACTGGTGTGTTCAGTCCAATAGATCTAACATCTAGGCAATCTGACCTGCCTGTGAAAAACAATGAACGAGAGAACTAGCCCCATCTCAAAAAATCTATCCAAATCTATTCATTTTTTTCAATACAAAATAGTGAGGATTTAGATAAAGGAGAAATGTCCAGAGAGACCTGACTGGCAACATAATTTATTCTCAACCATTGGAGATTGTTTTTTCTTTTTCAGTTTCTGGGAAGTGCACTGTGATTGGCACAATTCTAAGATGACCCCCAGATTCCCATCCCCTGGGGTACACACAGTGTGAATCCCCTACTTTCAGTGGGTGAGATGTGGATATGATGGATTTCACTCCCATTAGTAGATTGCATGAAATGGCAAAGATAAAGGCATCCTGCACATGGAACTAAAATCCCAAATTAGTTGACTAAAAATCAACTAATTAGTTTAGTAAAAATCAAGATTATCCCAGGTGAGTATATTTTAATTTGGCAAAGCTTTCGAAAAGGGACTGAGCCTTTCATAGAAAGGGATTCATCTGCTGTGCTTCAAGAAGTAAGCTAGCTGCCATGTTTTGAGAGACAGGCACCACATGTCAAAAAACAAAGGGTGGACTCTAGGAGCTGAAAGGCGTCCAGTTCTACAGCTAACAAGCAAAGGGTCATATCAGTCCAATAACTAATGCATTTGATAGAGGATTTCAGAAGAGCCTCAGATGAGTTTGCAGCCCCAGTCAACAATTTGATTGCAGCTTTGTGAGACCCTGAGTAGAAAACCCAAAATCCCTAAAACCATAGACTGTGAGGTTATAGATGGATGTTTTTTAAGCCACTAACTTTATAATTTGTTATGCAACAATAGAAAACTAATACGTATGTGAAAAAGACCTTAACAAGATTTTTCAAAGATGTACTATTTACACATGTTCCCTTTTAACTTGGAGTCACTTTATAAAAGTCAATAAGAAAGAATTAGGAAAAACAAAATATCTATTAGTTTTAATGTACCTCCACCAGTATCAAATTTTAATAAAATATTTTAATCTCTTTATGTACTTTAAATATATTAATATCAAAGCCTTGGAGTTACAAATTTATGCCATTTAAGTTGCAGAAAACATATAATACATAACCTAACTGGCAAACTCAATTCTCATTGTCCAGTGTATTAACCTAATCAGCCCAATATCATTTTCCAATTCAAATGTAGATATTAAAATGTGACCCTTGGCACTTATCTCATTTATGAATTCCAATACTTAGACAAATATATAGCTAGCTAAGGCATGGAGTCCTGCCATGAGTTTGTTTTACAGATGAATTAATGAATCGTGGTTTTCAGCATTTCTTTCTGATGTTCCTTCTGCTTTCCTTTAATAGGCCTTTCCCTCAGGAAAAAAAAATTGACATGTGATAGTATTCAGAAAATGGAAGAGAACAGATCATGAAGTTAAAATTATCATCGCTTGCATCACCTCACTCTACTATATCTGATTTAAGAGCATCCTCATATGGTTTTAAATACAGCATTTTCTAATGTAGCTCTTTACCCTTAAAAGAAATATGTATAAAACAGAGGAGCGTTGATTAAAAGCAAACACCTGGAAATAATACATTGAATTGTCAACTTCTTTGATGCCCCCATAGATTTTTACATTCCGGGTAATATACCATAATAAGATACAGAATGGGAGAGAGCAAGGACTGTCTTCTTTAAGGTGAAACAACAGTTTTTATTGCATGCATACAGCCTAGTCTCAGATCAAATTTATATATGACTTTCATAAAATGTGAAGATAAGGACTTTTATTCACGTTAAACTATGCATATCTAGACACCCATGTTTGATGTCTATTAGAAAGAAAAAGTGAAGCAGTACAACATACTGATATGGGTTTAATAGGTACATCATAATGGTAATTCTTTTTATGCCATATATGTTCTTCCTCAATGTTCTATAGAAACAAAGCTCACACCATGGTAAGTCATCTTTGTATCATTTTTTCTTCTATATGATTAATATTCTATAATTATATCCTGATAAACGTCAAACAAGTTAATTTACCATGTAGTTATTTTAGTCACTGTATCACCATTGACCAAGATTTTTGCATGTACAAATCTTAAACTCCATCCCTCTTTCCATCATTTATATTTTCTCCTAATTAGATATAACAGCTATTCACCTCATTTGTCTTGTTCTCAGCTTAGTTTATGTCAAGACAACCACAGTCTCACTGCAGCTAATTACTATAAGAATACTGCCAAGATAAAAAAAATAAAAATAAAAAATTATCTCGCATATGCATACTAGTATACAGTCACTGGAAAAAAAATGCTACTAGATGCTTTCAGAGGATATTGTTTGTCGTTCCTCATCTTCATCTTAATGCCATAGTGACATTACTTCTTTGAATAATGAGATGGTGAAATTCTCCGTTGCCTTGTTTTCTTTGTTTTGGCTTTATCTTTTTTGTAACTGACTTGCTAAGGTTTTTTGTTGTTTTTTGTTGTTTTGTTTTTGTTTTTTTGTTTTTCCACTCAAATAATTTTCAGTTAACTTCCCTTGTACATTAAGTTCTTATTTCTTATGTTTCTGTGCAACACTGCAGCGAATAATCCTAGCTCAGTATTTAGTAATTTTAATATATGGCTTTCTGTTTCACTCCTTTTCTCATTTGATTAGCAGAAGCAAAGCTAAAACACCTTTTTTTTTTTTTTTTCAGTTAATACATCTTTGTGGCTATTGAAAATATGTCACTTGTTTCAGGTTGCCAAAGTGAATGTTGGCTTTAAAGTAATTTTCAGCTGCTGTATATTTATCTAATAGTAAAGAACATTGTAATGAGAATTAGGAGACATGTCAAACATCAATATCTGTGACTATATATGTAAACTTGGGCAAGAATCACTCAACCTATTTAGGCTTTTCTTTAGCCATCAATGAAACAAAGTAATAAGATGATCTCAAAGCCTCTTATAGCTCTGGTCTGGTGTTTCTAACATCTTAATTCATACTTTTCTCTTATGCATCGATTTCAAAAACCTTTCTTGGACCTTATTGTGCAGACAAGAAGAATTCATTACATTATGCACAATTATCAAAATCCTGTATTTTTTAATGCAAAAAGTATAGCACAGGGCCTGTAACTTAGGAGATATTCATATTTTTGCTTATTTTTTTCTGAAATTCCCTGGTGCCCCGATTTCCTTAGTCAAAAGTTCATAACACTGAGGTCTGAAATTTGATTTCATTGCAGAATCAGAATACCTACAACCTGCAATGTTTGTTTATCTTTATATAACCCAATCTTCCCTCTGCAGTGGATAACTTCCTATGGAGAAAAATGCGCTGTTCTAGGTGAGAGTCCAGATGATTTCAAACTTGCAACTTCAAGTGTGTCGCATGCGAATCTTGTTTCTGCCTTGCTTTCTCTCCATGGCCACCGCTTGTTTGGGGTGCCCTTGCTGACTCCATTTGCATTAATAAACCATAAAGACATCTTTACTCATTCCACCAGTACTTCCTGCATCTCCCAAAGCATGTTAGGAAATTTCCAACCCTATTTCAAAAAAATGCTGAATAGTGCATGGTCAATTAAAAACAAAATATCTAGTACTAGAACTAATGTAAAAGGGTGTGGAGTAAGATTGGCACAACGAAAAAGTTAACTCAGGGAAATACTTCAAAGAATAGAGTCATATATGCCCAGAATTGATTCCTACTTGCCCCACATCAAAAACCAATTCTCCCCACTGGGCTGCATTTAAAAAGGTTTTGCTGCCAGCTTGGTACTTAACGACCTCAGAGTCAGCAACTCAGCAGGATAGGAGCCAGAGCTGTTATTGTACCACGGCAAAAAATTGTTTTCCTTTAGAAAGGCAGCCTGGTTACAGAAATGGATTCATGATATATATTTTAAGTAATAGAAATATTTTTGGTATAAAACAGTCATGTTCATTTAGGGATGTAATAAAGACATTTCACTTTCTGGATTAAAAAATAGATATAAACTCTTTTGCCAAAAAATATAGTCCTATACCCTAAACTCTTTCTGGACTTCCAACATTAATAAGAGAAACATTATCCTTTTATCTTTACCCCATGCAGTGAAATTGTAATTTTAATTCTAGCAGGAAAGGTTTACAAAGATCCCCACATGGGCCTGTATGTTGAAATACAATTTCATAAGGTCATTTAAGAACTCAAATTGTATTTAGAAATAGGTTCCGAAAAGAGTATTTTACAGGACTATGAATGAAAATATGGACAGAGGGGGAAGAAAAATGACTTGTTATCTAGTCTCTATTTTACAAAGATAGGAAAGCCAGAGAGGTGAAGTGACTTGCTCAAAGTAACACAGCAATATTAGAGAGAGCAGATATGTGCAGATATTTCTCTTATGGTACAGATGTTTCTCAACTGCAGGTGTGTGTGAATTGTAGAGTCTAAACTGTTACATTGCATGATAAGTTGATACCTTGTGATGGCAAATTCATCCAGCAAAAGAGGCTTCTTTTCTGAATTTACAAATCCTTTTTCTATACTTCTCTATCATTCAACCTCGTCAGTCACCCCTCTAACTCACTGACATTATTATATGTTAAGTATGTTTCCAGGTTGTGTGATATCCAGAGTTACCAAGATGAGAGCTGAGGGTATTTAGGTATTAGGGAAACTGGTAGAATTTCAAAGGTAAAATTGGTGGTAAGCAACGTATATTTGAATACAGAGTGCAATATATAATTTTTGAAAATCTGGGAATTCTGTGAAACAGCTATGGAGAACACATCTCATTTACTCTTATTTTCTTTTTCCCCATTTTACATTTCCTCTCATTGGATGTAGAGATGTTGAAGCATAATATTCATGCTATTGCATGTGGCAGCAACTGCTAGCAGCTCACCAACTCTTGCTCACTCTTTTCCTGGAAAATTGCTGGACAATATCTACCAGCCTCCTTTGTATTTGGGGACAGGGGTTATGAGCTCAAATTCTAACCAATAGAATGTGAGTAGCAAAGATGAGCATTACTTCTATGTCTTGCCCATAAAAAATACTATCCCATGTAATTTTCTTCTCTCTCTCTCTCTCTCTCTCTCTCTCTCTCTCTCTCTCCTTCCCTCCATTCCTCCCTTCCTCCCTTCCTCTCTTTCTCTCTTTCTCTTTTTCTTTCTTTCCTTTTTTCTTTCCTGTCTTGATACAAATGAGTACAATGATCCACAATATCACAGTGGTACCACAAGATAAAAGGAGGGAGCATCACTTGAAGGAAAGCCACCTGCCATAAAGAACACTCATTTTGGACTTTGGGTGAGTTTGTTTGTTTGTTCATTTGTTGTTTGAGACAGTACATGCATTGGAGTTTGTTTGTTATAGTTGCTAGCATTATAGTAACTAATATGCTACCTAACTAGCAAAAACCATTTTTTTAAATTCCAACCCACCTTGCCTTGCCAGGAAGAGTTCATAAAAAATAAAATAACTCCCTACATGTTAATCTTAGTTTATATGACCAATACAGATTAAAGGCAGTGATTTCCCACTTGGGGCATCTGTCTCTCTGGGATTGGTGTTGTCCTCTTTCCCCTCAGCCTACACTTGAGGATCACTACTTTAAATGACACGTAGTCCTGCCTGGAGTGTGTTATGCTATAAAAACACACATCAATGGTCAGAAATAGCAATTAATTTCTCATATTCTCATTCTCTTTTTAATGTCGGATACCAGTCACTATGTCAGTCAGTGGTAATGGACAAAAAACAAACAAACAACAACAAAAAAAAAAACAGGAATGCCATCTTCTTCAGTAGGGAGGTTAGGAGTGAAGAAGGGGTTTCAGCCCTTTAAAGCCTTTCCTAATGGGTGGATGCTGACATCAATTCTACAATCTGGGGAAATAACAATATGTCATCAATTTTTTCTTTTTCCCCACTGTTTGAAAGTGCCCTCAAGTATGTCTAACTGGACTTTATATCACATCTTGGGATTATTTTTATACTTATTTTAGGTCTTAATACCTTCAACTGTCTATTACCTTAATATTTGCCTTATGAACCCTTAGAATTTGAGTTCTACCAAAGAGATTATTAAATGACACATCATATACTTAATGGCAAAATTTCAAAAACAATTGATAATTAAGAACTATTGTCTTAGTCTCAAAACTATTTAATTTAGTTGTATATCTACCCACAGGTATTCCACAGGGGTTGACAGCAGAGTTAGCAAGCATTTCCAGTCTCTCTGTGGGACAATAATTCTCACTATCTACCCTGATTCTATTGTGTAGTGAACCTCTACATCAATTAAGCACTACCCAAAGTTTGGGTAAGCCAAAAATAGTCTCACCTTAAGAGTCCGTATTCCCAGACGTGGGTGATACTTGGTGAAAATTGTATGCACATGTTAGTATTCTTTAAAAAAGAAAAAAAAAAAATCTGAATTGATATATTTTCTTCAGGTTTTATTTGGATACTTTGATGTTAAACTCTTGCTTTTAACATTTATGTTTTTAGGGGTATTTATGTAATGCGTTTCCACTTTGTATTAAGTGTATTATAAGGAGTGAAATAAGAATCCCCATCGACCATTTTATGTTTTTGTAATTAGAAAGGAATAGAAATTTTCATCCTAATTGAGCAATGGTCTAGTGCTATCTAAATGAGGACAAATAAAAACTGGGGGAAACTGTAAGGATGTAATGGAATGGACACTGTTTTGGAAACAATTAAATGCACATTGGGATCTGGACACCTGTTGTGAGGTGAGGTGTCAAGTGTCAATGTGAGTGCTAACGAAAATAAAACACGGTTAAGAGGGTTCCTTTAAAATTCAGATAATTGGAAGAATTAGAATCAATCTCTGAGTTTAAATGCCTCTGCAAAATAGCTGATCTGCATCATTAAACTACTATGTTCACCAACCATGAGGAAAATATGTTGTGTGGCCAGGTTAAAACTGAAAATGATACAACTCAAAAATGGAATACAGGCAATTATATGTGTAATTTGTTCTTTCTAATATGAGAGGGCATTTCAATGTAATTTCCTTGGAGCATTCTTACAAAACACAGATGGAATTTGGCTCTTAATATTATCAAAGAGAACTTCCTTATAGTGATAATATTGTTATTTAACAGAGGTGCTCTATAAATAGGCTTGAAAAAAAATTAAAAGAACACAAATCAGTACAAATAAAACAGACAAGCTGATTTTGGGGCTTTGGACAGAGACTGGTGTTTCAGTTTTAGAACAAAGACTTCATCACATTTTTATAAGGTCTTCAGAGCAGCAGAGGCAGAATAAACCAACCTACAAGTTCTACCATATTTTCCTCAACTCTAGTGCTCTTCAAACAATTATGAGAATGTTTGCTCTAAGCCGCATTGAGAGTAATTCTGTGTGGATTGCTAAACATTTCTGCAAGCAATTGGGGTAATGTGTGTCTGGGGGTGACTCAGAGAGACTCTACTACATCTCTTAAAAGAAGTTAATTATACTCTTGAGAGATGATAATTACCATCACAGGCTGATAATCTCTAAGGTTTAAAGGTATTTTGAATACTCAAGGAGTCCACAGCCTTTCTAACGCATGAATCTCTTCAGGTACAGGGAAATATACACTTCTCAAGAGAGTACCACATGTCTAGAGACAGTTGTGAAAAATGTCATTCCTCATTTAAACTCATAATTATTTCTCTCTGCAGCTGGAGCATAAACTGCCTGATGCAATATTTCCCACAATATAGTCCCTAAACCAAACTCGACACACTAGTTCTTAATGGAATCAATAATAACCTTAAGTAAGTATCTTTACTGAATTCAAACTTGTCTTTAAAAATATCGTGCCATTCCCTTTATATAGACCTAAATGCAAATAATAATTTTGCCTATTGAAAATGGCAAATGATTCCAACAGATAGCAATCATCTTACATCATATATCTTTGTAAACCACACAATGACTACTGACGAGTATTTAAGGAATTTTCAAGGGCAATTTTTGTTTCAAATGACTTTGAACTCATAGGTCAACCATTTTATATATCCTTTCATAAAATAAGATTTAACTCTATAATTCTGGATGTCATCTGACATATGCAGAGAAGAAGAGAAATGTAAATTCCTTTGTCAACTATTAGATTGTATCTGCATGAGTCAGTGTTCTCCTTTTTAGGTTTATTATAAAGAATTAGCTCATGCAATTATGGAAGCCTAAGAGACACAGAACCTGCCTCTGCCGTCTACAAGACGGAGACCCAGGAAAGCCAGTGGTGTAAATTCCTGTCCAAGTCTGAAGTCTTGAGACCCAGGCATACTGATGGTGTAACTTCCAGTCCAAAGGAAAGAATTGATGTCTTACATCCTAAGATGATCATATGACGTCCTATATCAGTTCAAGAAATCACGCAAAGAGAGAGAAAATTCAATCTTCCTCTGCCCTTTTGTTTTATTCAGGCTGTCCAAGGATTGGATGGTTGCAGGACACTCACCACATGGGGAGAGCCATCTGCTTCTCCAATTCCAATGCTAATCTCTTCCCGAAACACCCTCCCAGACACACCCAGAAATAATGTTTAACCAGCTGTCTGGTCATCCCTTAGCCCCCTGAAGCTAACATATAAAATGAAGCATCACAGTCTCTTTAGTTTGGGTTAGCTTGTTGGGGACTATAACCATCACTGGCTCATACATATCCCACTAGTGGTAAACACTGATACATTTTTAATATGTGTAGCTACTAAGTAACATTTAATAAAGGCAGGATTTTACATGTTCCCCATTCTATTTGATTTCATCATGTAATATTGGGTCATTGCCCCAACCTATACCAGTATTTTAAGGTTGTAATACTCTCACACATAATATTTATTGCTCTCTTGCTGTATCATCCATACATTTGAAATGTACAACAGTCTGTGTCTTGATCTATATTAATGATTTTAAAAAGGGAAATTGAGGGCTATGGGAAGAATCTTACATCACACACTAGGGTTTAAAGTTGTCCTCAATTTCCTATTAAACACATTTAAATACAATTATTCAATATGAGAATAATGTGCCTTATTTATTGACTTTGCTTCCAATCCATATATCTTCACTTGATACATGAAAAGAATCTGAAAGCCCTTGTAAAATACCTCAGATACACTGTTGAAAGCAAAACGATTGAAAAAAAGAAGAAAATGAGATTGTGTGAAAGGCCATGTTATAAGTAAATATATGTTGGCCCCCCAATGATTATAACTTTATTTTCAACACCTGAATACTTTGTTTTAATAATTCACAGAACAATTAGCTTGTGATGCCATCAAGATAAATGATCTATATTTTATGCAATACTCATGTGTTCATTTTTTAAAACAGAATATCTTGTGTCTATTGTTAAATTTTGGTTATTATTTCAATTAGCCATTGTTGTTTAACAAGCAACCAGAAAACATAATTACTTCAAACAAAAGTTCCCAATTTGGTAATTTGGGCTGCGCTTGGTAAGATGGTATTCTGAATCTTGCGTAGGTTTTCTCACGTGGCTATAGTACTAAGTCTGTATGGTCCAAAGTAATATCATTCAAATGTCTGGCAGTTCATTGATGCTACCACCTGAGAAGCCTTGTTTCCTCTCCACTTGGCCTCCCTAGTAGGATAGATCCGTTTTCTTAGACGGCAGTGGTGCCATTTCAACTTGGCAAGCCCTAATTCCCCATCACTTACCCAGAAAGTTAGTGTAGAAGAGTACTGTACAAGAGTGTGGATATGAGGAGGCTTCGCTCATTGGGGGTCTTTGATGTAACAGTCAAGCCAGTTACATTCCCTGTTTTCTATATTTCTTCAGAAATAATTGACAACAATTTTACAATTTTATTTGTAGACTACTGAGATCCCTAGGATACAATTAAACTGAGTATGTCTTGAGTACTAAAAAAATCTCATGATTCTTTATCCGTCTTGGATTTCAAGACTGATTTGAGAGGCATTTCAGAGATGGAAATTGAAATTTAAGAGTAGAGCCAGGAGTGCCAGAGAAAGGGTTCTGACCCGAAAGAAAATCAGGCAATGGCTACGTCCTGCAAAAGCCAGTGAACAGACCCAGGAGAGAGATTATAGTTGCCTCAAATTTTTGGACCTAAGCATAAATGTATATTCAGTTTCAGAGAATTGTTGTGAAAGCAGAGGAAGATAATTGAACCAGGAAGATCAGTAGCAATAGATGGCTTTATGTAAACTGCAGTCCTGGAATGGGTAATAGTTTTACTAAAATGGGATTTGACATAGCCAAAGAGCTAAGAAACAAAGCAACAAGAGAGACATACATTTTCCCGAGGCCAGATTGGATATGCTCTAACAAGGAAATTCCTACAGTGATTATTTTAATCTGTTTCACTCTCCCTGTGTGGTGCTCCATAGTTACTTCCTAAAGAAATTCTACTTTCTGTTACCAAGGTTTTCTTTTTAAGTCCAAATATTACTATTTTTGTCAGGGAAGGTAGAAACAATTAGCCATTAAGCAATTCTTCAAGGAATTGTGTAGAAAGCTTCTAAATCATGAATGTATAGTTCTATTTTGTTCATTAGATTTTAACCCACATACTTCATTTGTATAAAATGACATACCAGGGGTGCCAAAAAATGTATACAAGTGGTCAACCATGCTCAAGCAGTAGTTCGCCATAATCAGAAGTGTCTGGACGCTGATGGTAACCACTTTGAGCACCTCTTGTAATTCCAGAAGTCAAACATGACTTGTGTTCATCTTCTGTTATTGGCATATATTGAATATTATAATTTTAATACAGTTTTCATTTCTTATAATGTGTGTGCATTTTTGGCACCTCTGTATACTTAGATATTTAACAAATCTCTATACCAATAATAAGAGCTCTACAAAAAGTACACACACACACACACACACACACACACACGGCTTACCATCATTTTCTAGATCACTTAGAGGTCACTATTAATTAAAACATTGTAGACTTTTGGCAAATTTTATGTCATTTTTTCTAAGATAGAAAAAAAATGCCTACACTTTCCACCTTCCATTGTCCTAGCAACGGGGAGGAGTAAAAAAGCAGGAGTGAGGGAAGTTGCTGCTCAGAAATATTAACTATCGGGTATATGGCATATCCAAGGGAACGTGCATGAGAACACGTTAAGGCCCAATGAGATGAAATTACCAGTTATTTAGCCAAGTTTTCTAAGCAGGAAGAAAACAAGCAGTAAGCCAAAAGGCAAAGCAGGACGCAGATGAGCAATTTCAATGAAGTTGTTAAAGCAGAAACTCAGCAGAAATTAAGGGGAGTTGGAAGAGGAGAGCAGGCATTTGCACAATTGGGCTGATGTAGAATTATAACTGCAGCAGATAATGGCTGATTGAGAAAAACTCAAACAAGTGTGTCTATATAACCATGACCATGGGATATATCTGAATTTCATCAAGGTAAATTAATAACCTACTTCTCATTTCAACCCATTGCATAGAGGATTGTTTATAAAACTTTATAACCTTGTGAAGCACTGTAGAACACCGAAAGTAATAATGACTTGCCGTTTCCAATGCCTCAATTTGTCTGAAAGACTATCTTTCACTCTTTACAATTCTTTGAAGAGACAACAAGAATTCTTTTATACCTAGCAAGAGAGGACAGTTACTTTGATGACTTATCACTACCTTGCATCCATTCTTAGGCAAATCTGGAGATTTTTCTCATCCTTCCTCTTTTTGAAAATGGAGAAACCTCACAAGAGTTGCTAATGGACAGATGACTCGGCCCTGTCACAAGTTGTGGGGTGTTAATCCCCAAATCACCCAAACCTTTGGTTCTGAAAGTGCAAAAATGTTTTAGGGTCTGCACAGATTACTGAGAAACTTAGGGGTTCAGATGAGGTGGTAGCAAGAGTAAAGTAATTAACATACCTAATCTTAAATATAGGAACAAACCACTTAATTTTAAGTAATGTCAAAATACTTAAAGTTCTTCCCTCTCATTTTTGGAGAGAGGCACATGATTGTTTGTACAAACCTTTACTTATCCCTTGGACTTCTGGGAAAGGAAAGGACTACCTAATACAAGTAATATTTTGGCTGCTGAAGAATTATGTCGATATACAGTGTCCTAAAAGGTTATTCTATACAAAGAAGATGAATAGTCTGCTTGGATTGTTTTCAAATATGGGTGTCTAAAAACACCCCATAGTTAGCAGAAAATCTTATACTATTTTATAGAAGATATGGTGTCTAATGTTATAGGGGTAATTACTCATCTTAATAATGTATCTTTAATAAACTTTAGAGAACTCTAGGATGTGGCATGATTTAATCCAAATAAATTTAAAACCCCTTGGATTACAGAGATGTGGTCTTTCTTACAGAAAATACCACACATAATTAAAGTCATGGGATCCCTTCAAAGATTTTAGTTTTATATAATAGAAAATGTCTCTGCTGTCTGGATAAAATGCTTGAGATCTCATGCAATATTAAGCTGAAATTCTGAGTTACAAAATGAGTGAAAAATCAAATGGGCTCCAGTGTTCTCTCAAGGACAGCAAATCTCTCAGGTTCAGAAGAGAAGAAAACATTCATTCATTACAGAGTCTATTTTCAAGCTCTTGTCTCTTCACTGAATTTGATTGTGAACTGCTATTTCTGTTGAACCCTCTGTTCTTTCAGGTAGTGTTGACTAATATAAATTATTCTTTCATTTTATGAGAGAGGTTATTTTTATTTTCTCCTTTAAGTTTCTTTTTCTTTCCTTTCTTTCTTTCTTTTCTTTCTTTTTTTTTTTCCAGTAGCAACTTAAACAAACAAACAAACCATCAAGGATCAAGAGAACTTCTCAACTATGTTCTCTGTGACTGTGAAAATATACTGTTCTCTTTACAAAAGCACTACAGCAAACAACTACAAAACACCTGTCTCCTATAGTACATAATATATTCATATCCATGCAGAATGGAAATAGGTTAACAGGTATTAATAAATGCCTAAAATTTTTAAGTCAGTGTAACAGGGTTATGAACCAGGTTTGTGGGTAAGAATTTTTACCTGGCTCTAGTACTTGTGATCAAGTTATTAATTCTTGGGTTCCTTATATTTAAAATTGAGAAAAGAAAATGAATAGAATTGCTTTCATGGAAAGAGATAATTTTGCAATATTTTTTTTTACTAATATAAAAAAAAAAATAGTGTCACATATGTGAAATAAATTGATGGCTTAAGACCAAGTAAAATACTTGAATTATACACTTTTTAAAATTGGTTACATTAGCCTCAAAGTATCATTCAAGGTAAATTATATTAAAAATGTTCATACTTACACACTGAGACCGCTATACAAGCATTATAGGTTAGACAAGTGGATATAGGATATCTTTTTATGTCTGCTTATATATTCAAAAAGGGAAAACTAAATGTAAAACAGTGCATATTTATGTAGAGTACAAACAATTTTAATTGTATAACCTTTATTGTTGGAGCTACTTTGTATGAATAATTTTACTTAGTGTTTACACTATGCATGTCAAATAGGTATTATTATTATTACCATTGCACCAATGAGAAAACAATCTCAGAGTGATTTTTATCACTCATTCTAGTCACATAGATAAGAAAGAGGAAAACACACAATATAAACCCAGATAGATCTAAGTTTCATGGAATTTTGTTACTGTACTTCAACTCATTTATCTAATATGATTCATCTAAGATCAATTGAAGAAAGATAGTTGCAAACATGATACTTTAGCTATATATCCAATCTCTTACTTGAAATCTCCTGGATATCTAACAGAAATCTGAAACGTTACATGTCTAAAATCAGCTGATTGTTGAACACACCCCTACTAAAACAAAACAAACTTCCTTGAATAGTTTTTCTCATCTCAATAAATGGCACCGCAGTGTGCCTGTGAAATTCTTGCCCAAACCTAGAGGTCAGCCGAAATTCCTTTCTTTCCATCACTCTCCATGGCACAAAATTTCCATTTTCCTGTTTTTCTACTGTTAACTCTAGTCAAAGCCACCTAATCTCTACTTTAGAATATGGCAACATTCTGCTCCCCTATAGGTCAACTCCTCCCTCAGTGATGTATTTTCATGGTAGATGAAAAACCATCAGAGTGATATTTAGAAACAAGTACACAAAATTTTGACTCTTCACTCCCCACACTCTGCTTTGATTCCTTGATTGGCTTTCCATTGCTAATAGGAAAAAACAGAACAAAATAACAACAACCAAAAAAACAAAACAAAACAAAACAACTAACTCCCTTATGATGGCATAGATTCAGGCTTGATATTTTCCTGTCTACCTCTCCAACCACACTTCGTACTATTCCTTTTTTCTTTTTTTTTTTAAATTTTCTTAGGCAGTTTCTGTTGCTATAACAAATTACCCTAAACTGGGTGGCTTAAAAAACAGAAATTTATTTTTCATAGTTCTAAAGACTGAAAAGCCAGAGATCAGAGCGCCAGCGTGGTTGGGTTCTGGTGAGAAGTCACTTCCTTATTTGCAAATGGTCTTCTTCTCATTGTGTCCTCCTCCCATGGTGGAGAGAGAGCAGAAAGGAAGCAACCTCTCTTCCGTCTCTTTTTATAAAGGTACTAATCTCATTCATGAATACTTCAGTCTCATGACCTAATTACCTCCCAAAGTCCCCACCTCCTAATACCATCCCATTGGAGGTCATGGTTTCAACATACGAATTTTGGAAGGACACAAACATGTAGGCCATAACATTTACCATATGTACCACAAACCTTCTTGGTCACTTTCCCAATCTTTGAGTATGCCAATCGTTGTTATGCCTCTAGCATTGTATGCTTGTTGTCTCTTTCTAGAATAATATTTTAATGGTCCTTTGCATAGTTACATTATTATTTCTTTGAAATCTCAGTTGAAAAGTTTCCTGACACACCTTAATTAATAAAAATTGCTTTCCTGGTTAGTAGCTATCTCCTCACTTTGTTAATTTGCCTCATAATCTTCAATATTTATTTTCTATTTGTTTTCTTATTTATTGTTATCTCCCGCAGATCATATTCAAATATATATATACATATATATATACATATACATATATATATATATATGTATATGTATATATATATATGTATATCCTCAGCTCTTACCAAAATGCTAGGTGACTACACACCTATTATACCAGCTAAAATAAAAAAAATAGTAACAATACCAAATGCTGGCAAGAATGCAGAAATGCCATCATTTATATATTGCTAGTGAAAATATAAAATGGTACAGGACTCTGGAAAGTACTTTTGCAGTTTCTTAAAAAACTAAACATGTACTACCACATGACCCTCAATTTAACTTCTGGTGTTTATGTCAGAGAAATAAAAATCTGTACACAATCTTTCATAGAGGCTTTATTTTTTAAAGCTCAAAACTGGGAACAACCAAAATGTTGGATGTGGGATTTGTTAAACAAACTATGGTACACATATATGATGAAATACTATTCAGCAATAAAAAGGAATAAACAATTGATCCATGTAATACCTTATATGGATCTCAAAAGCATTTTGCTGAGGAAAAAATAATCTCAAAAGGTAACATAGTATATGATTCCATTTGTTTAACTTTCTTAAAATGACATAGAGATAGAAAACAGATTAGTGATTTTCATGAGTTAGAGATAGTTGAGGATATGAGAAGGGTGTAACTATAAAACATGATGGAGAGCTCTGAGGTGATGGAATACTTCTGTATCTTGATTGCAGTGGTGTTACATGAACTTACACATATGAATAAACTGAAACAGAACTATATACATGTTGTGCTCATGTCAAATTCCTGATATTGTACAATAATTATAAAAGGTATAACTATTGGAAGAAACTGGGTAAAGAGTACATGGAACTGCTCTGAACTATATTTGAAATTTCCTGAGAATCTACAATTATTATAAAATTTAAAAAATTAAAAATATTTGGTGTTCAATAAATAAAAAGAGAAATAGCTACATTTATACAGTACTTATTATATGCAAACATATGCAAATGCTTCACATACATTAACTCATGTGCTATAATAATAACAGGATCAAACTGATACTATTGTTATCCCTAATTTATAGCTCAGTGGCATTCCCAAGGTCACACAGCTGGTATGGGGAGGACCCATGATTTTAATTCAAACAATCCGGCTCTATAGGACATGTTCATAATCATCACACTGCAGTGCTTCTCAAAAATAATTATTTTCTTGAATGAGCAAATGAATGAATATGATTAAAAAATATATATTTACTCAAGGGAGAAGACATCATACAACTTTTAGACAAACACAGGTTGATATTTCACATCCTCTCTCCATTCAACTTGACTACAGATTCTTATTCGTGTTGACTAAGAAGGGAGACAAGTCAAGCTAAAGAACATAATGCTACATCTATTCTGATATTAAATTTTCAGGGTTCCCTGAATAAGCTTTTCTAGAGATAGAAATTTAACACACTTTTGGAAAGCTTATTTTAGTTACAATTTTTCTGGGGATACAATTACCATAAGAAAAGTAAGTAGACATGTACCACCTGGTAGATATCAGCTCAGAAGACAGGAAGAATTTAGTAAATTAAAAAAGGGGGTAGGGGATAATTCTGTTATATCTACCATCCAATCATCCCCAATGTATCTTTTTTAGTACCATGTTACCGGCTTAATCAATTTTGTCTATTTTCTGGAAGAACTCTCCACATTAATCAGATTGATTTATTCACATCTTTTTCCCTTACAGTGCTAGGTACATTCTTTCTTGAATCACCTAGTCTATTACTGTCTGTATTCCCCATGGATGAACTGTGTTCACCAGTTACCACTCTCAGGAGGAACTTTATTGAGGAAATTCAATGGCACCATTTGTTATGTGTTGGTCATTAGCTGAAAATGTGAAATTTCTTCATTTATCAAGTTCTGCTTTATATCCAGGCAATTATGTGTAAGATAATTGCACAAAGATTCTAAGTCTCAAGATGTTTTACACACCTATATTATGCTAATTTCCCTTATCCTTCCCTCCAGCTCTCTAAATAATATACATAATTGAAAGACAAATTAAATCCTACAATGTTATTTACAGCATCAATTCCCTGAAAATATTGGTTAAATTAGTGAACCTAATACCTGATCACTGTCTTCGAGACCTCAAGGTCTAGTGGAAAGGACAGAAACACAGAGGGAATATCAATACAATGTGTTAAAGATTTTTAATTATTCTTTTTTTTAGATATATTGACATATAATTGACATATAACATTGTGTAAGATTAAGTTGTTCAATGTGAATTTGATACAAATATACATTGTGAAATTCTTACCACATATGGTTATTTAACACATCTATCACCCCACATGATTATAATTTTTCCTTGTGGTGAGATACTTAAGATCTACTTAGCACATTCAAGTATATAATATAGTATTGCTAATGATAATCACCATGCTGAATATTACATGCTGAGAGCTTAGTTGTCTTACAGATGGAAGTTTGTATCCTTTAACCAATAGCTCCCTGTTTCCTCCACTGCTCAACCCCTAGCAACCATCTTTCCACTTTGTTTCTATGAGTATGGCTTTTTTAGATTCCCATATAAGTAAGACCATACTGGATATGCCTGACTTATTTCACTTAGCGTAATGCCCTCAAAATCCAACTGTGTTGTTGCAAATGGCAGGATTTCCTTTTTATGGCTGAGTAATAGTCTATTATTTATATTATACATACATCACATTTTCTTTATCCATTCACCCATCCACAGACACTTAGGTTGTTTCCATGTTGTGGTTTATGTTAACAATGCTATAACGAACATAGGAGTGCAGATATCACTTTAATATTGTGATTTCATTGCCTTTGTATATATTCCCAAGAGTGAGATTGTTGGATCATACAATAGCTAAATTTTTAATTTTTTGAGGAAACACCATAATGCCATAATGCTTTCCATAATGGCTGTATCAATTTACATTTCCACCAACAATGCACAAGGGTTCCCTTTTCTCCACATCCTCAGCAACACTTGTTATCTCTTGTCTTTTTGATGACAGCCATTCTAACAGGAGTGAGGTGATACCTCATTGTGCTGTTGACTTTCATTTCCCTGATAATTAATGACGTTGAGCACCTTTTCATGTACCTATTGCCTATTTGTATGTCTTTTTTGTAAAAATGTCTATTTAGTTCCTTTGCCCATTTTTTAATTGAATTATTTGTTTTTGGTTTGTTTGCTTGAATTTTTGCTAATGAGTTACATTAGTTCTTTATACAATTTGAATATTAATCTCTTATTGGTTATATGGTTTGCAAATATTTTCTCCCATTCCATAGGTTGCCTCTTCATTCTTTTGACTGTTTCTTCTGCTGTGCAGAAGCTGTTAGTTTGATGTAGCCCCACTTGTTTATGTTTCCTTTTGTTGCTATTTTTATACCCAAAAAAAAATATTAAGGTCAACGTCAAGGTATTTTTTCACTATGCTTTCTTCTAAGAGTTTTATGGTTTCAGGTCTTATGTTTAAGTATTTAATCCACCTCAAGTTGATTTTTGTGAGTGGTGTAAGACAGGGGTGCAGTTTCATCTTTTTCATGTGAATAACTAGTTTTCCAAACAACATTTATTGAAGAGATTATCTTTTCTCTATTGAGTATTCTTGGCTTTATTGCCAAATATTAGTTGACTGAATGTAGGGGTTTATTTCTGAGCCCTTTATTGTCTTCCGTTGGTCTATATGTCTGTTTCTATGTCAGGACCATACTGTTTTGATTACTATAGCTTTGTAATATAGCTTAAAATTAGAAAGTGTGATCCTGCCAGCTTTGCTATTCTTTCTCATAATTGTTTTGGCAATTTGGGATCTTTTGTGGTTCCATACAAATTTTAGATTTGTTTTTCTATTTCATTGAAAAAATATCATTGAAATTTTTGATACAGACTTCATTGAATCTGTAGATCTCTTTGGGTAATATGGACATTTTACCAATATTAATCTTTCTAATCCATGAACATAGGATATCTTTCCATTTATTTGTGTCTTCTTTAATTTTTTTAATCATTGTCTTATAGTTTTCAGTGTATCTCTTTGGTTAAATTTATCTAAAAGTATTTTATTGTTTTTAGTGCTGTTGTGAATGGGATTGTTTTCTTTCTTTTTCAGATGTTCTATATGTTGATTTTGTGTCCTGCAACTTTACTGAATTTATTTTTTTAGTTCTAAGAGTTTTACGTTGGAGTCTTTTAGGGTTTTCTTCATGTAAGATCATATCATCTGCAAACAAAGATGATTTTACTTCTTCTTTCCAAGTGGAATTTCTTTTATTTCTTGTTCTTGCCTAATTTGCTCTGCCTGGGAATTGCAGTACTGTGTTGACTAGGAGTGGTGACAGTTGGCACCCTTGTCTTGTTCCTGATCTTAGAGAAAAGGGTTTCAGCTTTCCACTATTGAGTATATTGTTAGCTGTGGGTTAGTCAGTCATATATGAGCTTTATTATGTTAAGGTTTGTTCCCTCTATACCTAATTTGTTGAGAGTATTTTCATGAAAGGGTGTTGAATTTTGTTCAATTTTTTTCTGCATCAATTATAAGGATCATATGTTCTTTATCTATCATTTTATCAATGCAGTGTGTCATGTTTATTGATTTGTATTCTGAACCATCCTTGCATCCCAGGGATAAATCCCACTTGATTATGTTGTATGAGCCTTTCAATGTGCTATTGAATTTGATTTGCTATAATTTTGTTGAAAATTTTTGTATTTATATTTATCAGGGATATTGACCTGTAGTTTTTTTCTTCTTCTTGTATCCTTATCTGGCTTTGGTATCAGGATGATACTGACCCCATAAAATGAGTTTGGTAGTGTTTCATCCTCTTCAATTTTTTGGAGAATTTGAGAAGGATTGGCATTAATTATTCTTTCAATGTTTTGGTAAAATTCACCAGTGAAACCATCTAATCCTGGGCTTCTCTTCGGGGGGTGGGGACTTTGAATTACTGCTTCAATCTCCTATTCATTATTGGTCTGCGTATATTTTTTATTTCTTAATGATTCAGTCTTGGAAGGTTGCGTGTTTCTAGGAATTTATCTGTATCTTCTAGCTTATCCAATTTGTTGGTTTAATTTTGTTCATAATATCTTCCTATGATTTTTTGTATTTCTGTGGTGTCAGTTGTAATGTGCCATTTTTCATTTATAATTGTTCTTGGTTAGTTTAGTTAAAGGTTTGTCAATTTTATTGATCCTTTCAAAAAGCCAACTCTTAGTTTAATTGATATTTTCTGTTGTTATTCTAGTCTCTATTTCATTTATTTCTGCTCTGATATTTATTATTTCCTTCCTCCTGCTAATTTTGGGCTTAATTAGTTCTTCTTTTCCTAGTTCCTTAAGCATAAACTTAGGTTGTTTATTTGAAATCTTTCTATTTTCTTTATGTATGTGTTTATAGCTATAAACTTCCCTCCTAGGTGTAGCTATTGCTGCATCCTATTAATTTTGGTGTGTTGTGTTTTAGTTTTGTTTATCTCAAGATGCTTTTCCTTCTTTTTTATTTCTTCTTTGACTCTTTGGTTGTTTGGTGTTGTTTAATTTCCATGTATTTGTGAATTTTTCAGTTTTCCTCCTGTTACTTATTTCTAGTTTCATTCCATTATGATTGGAAAAGATACTAGATATGATTTAAATGTTCTTAAATTTGTTAATACTGCTTTGCAGCCCAATATATGATCTATCTTGAAGAATATTCCATGTGCACTTGAGAACAATGTGTATTCTGGTGCTATTAGATGGGGTGCTTTGTATATGCCTTTTAGATTCATTAGGTTTACAGTATTTTTGAGGTTTACTGTTTCTTATTAATTTTCTATCTGAATAATCTTTCCACTGATGAAAGTGGGATACTGAAGTCCCCTACTATTATTGTATTGTTATCTATGCTCAATTCAGTTCTCCTGATATTGGCTTTAAATATTTAGGTTCTACAATGTTGTGATGCACATATATTTACAATTGTCTTATCCTCTTACTGAACTGACATTTTAATTATTATTTCTGTCTCTTGTGTATGTCTGTTGCTTGTTTGAACATTCAGAATTATACCCTTTCCCCAATAAATTTATAATTAAACTTAAGACTGTATGGAGACTTGATTCCCCTCCAAATTTAACATATCATTATATAATTCATGCAACATGTAAAGTTGAATAAAAGTTAATCTTCATAATTTCTTTCAATATAGAAAATAATTGAAGCAGTTGAAAATGCCACCAAATGCAAATGGATATTATTAAAAAGTACTTTCTTAGTTAAATAAGAAAAGTAAAATTATTATCCTATATCAGTTACATTATTCTTCAAACTATTCAAATTGGAATATATTCTCCCTGTGAGTTAAATACAAGAAAAATTGACGATAAAGGAATTGTATCATACACAAAGAAATATAACTCATATTTTTAGTCTAAGAACAAATAGCGTTTATGGAACAAGTTATAGCTTATTCTGTAATAGAAAAAAATCCTGAGGATATTTTATCTGTAAATCAAAATTTAAACTAGAATCAGAAATGAAATGATGCTCTTAATTCAGCAATTAATACATAAATGAAAGGACTAGATTTTCTGAACACTGTATTTTTCAATATACAGTATTCAGAATATAGCATTTTAGAAAAGCACTTTTCAATCTTTAAATAATATTCAGTTTCTGAATGTAAAACACACCTTTTCCAGCTCTAATTGTTCTGCAGAAGGACCCTTCTATATCAAGGAATAACACAATGTGTATCATGGGTTCAAAATTTCAATTTGCAGTTCTCCTTAGTAAATAATGAGAACCATCTGGACTGATTGATGTGGAGATTGAAAGTAATTGATCCTGCAATTGAGAAGATTTTATGAAACATGAAATTAAACAAGAGGATATTAAGCATTCTAAAGTTCATTAGAACAACACATAAATGTGTTACAAGCTCTTGATTTTTCTTTATATTTATATAAAGAGCCTTGACTAGCAGAATGTAACAGAAATAGAAGCTAAAACATCTAGATGTTGATGTATTGATTAAAGGTCCACAGCTGGTTTACTTTGTTAGAACAAACATTCTATGTGATACATAGTCTTTGATTCTTTGCCAAGTCATCTGTAGGTAAGAAATTATTAATAGGATTACATTATTAATATGCAGAGATCACTCTTAAAAAGAGCAAACTTATGGAGAAGGGAATTAACAATAATTTTATCTTTGAATAAAAGCTACATCATTTCAGATCATTTTCTTATTATCTCCCTCTTTGAAAAAAGAGTCCTTCCCAGGATCAGTTAAATATTACCTTATTTTCACAGCAAACTTCACAGTAAAATTGGAGCTTGTTACTCCAATCTTAAAGATAAAAAAACTAAATCTCCCAGAGCTTATATCATTTGCTCAAGGCTGAGTAAGAGGCAAACTGAGCCAAGACCCCAAATTTTTATTTGCTTTTAATTTTTAGCCTAAAATATTTTCCAGCATATTATATTGCTTCTTGATAAGGAAATACAGCCACTGAAAAGGATAAACATTGCTTCACTAGGAAGTTTTTACTTTCAATATCCCACGTTATTGACAACTCTTTGCTTATTTCCCATTATGAAAAGACACTGATTCAAGAGAATTCCTCCTCATTTGCATGACCTTCAACTATACCACTAACTCAGACACTAGTCACAATTCTCAAGCATCAAAGACAAACCTGACAGTAGTTGCCAATGTAACTCCCAATTGAATTAGAAGGCAGGCATTTTGTTACTTGAAGAAGACTTCCTGGGAATGTATGAATGTTCAGAAAGTTATATAAAAGAAAAAGACCTGAGCCTATTAAAAAGCAGTTGCTACTATTTCTGGAGATGCTAAGGATGCAACAAGAATCTTCATAAAATTAGATCATAAAGTCCAACAATTGGCATCCTTTGATATAATCTTGGACATATTTCTCTGTAAGGAGCATTTAAAAATGTGACCAACTAAGAAAGAAGCAAATAACAGTCACTATCTCAATGCTGAAAGTAAAACAACCCAGCCTGACACAGAGAAGCATTATATGCATATTCAGAAAGATGAATGAACAGTCACTAATACTTATATTTAAAATAAATTATGGAACGCATAGTCTTAGAATTATGTATATTTACATAGGAAAGTAATATACCTTTTGTTTCTCTAAAGCTGTTGAAGAGGTTTCATGGGAAAAATGACATTTCATAAGCAATGCTGATAGGATAGGTAGATAGATAGAAATGAGCAGGAGAAGGAGAGACCTAGCCCAGGTTCGAACACCCCTTGCTGCAGCTCCTACTTGGGTCAAGACCCCTTGCAACTGCCCTCACTTAGGGCACCAACGCCTTACTAGCCCAGCAGGATTCCAGGCTCATACACACCCCTGAATCAAAGGGATGTGTTGTTAGAAGCCAGAGAAGGAAGGAAGACATCCCGCTTATCGGAGTATGCATCCTGCTTGTCAGGACCAAAAATACCTTACTAGCCAAGCAGAATTCCAGACTTACACATACCCCTAAATCAAAGGACTATGTTTACACATGCCCCTAAATAAAAGGAATGTATTATTAGAAGCCAGAGAAGGGAAGAGACATCCCATTTATCAGAGTATGCATCCTGCTTATCAGGACCTTGTTAGTGAGATTCTCTAACAAATCTTAAAAAAAAAAAAAAAATGACAGAAACTACCTTGAGAACCAAAAGGGAAGACTAGTCACCTCAGCAGGAGAGGAAGATGGATAAAGAGAAGGGAGACGGGGAGACAATTGTACCCATAGGGATAAAAATTCTCACACAATGTACGGAGCGGTTGCTTCCCTCCCTTGGGTCAGCCCGCTCCATGTCACGGAGTGTACCTGCTTTTACTAATAAATTTCTTATTGTTCTATGCTGCACAAACTCTGTCTCTTGATTGAATTATTTCCTTCAAGAAGACAAAGAGCCAAGGTACAACATCATTCCCGGTAACAATGCTAGGAAAAAGGTATCTTGAGAGATTGTAAAGAAAAGAGCATGTTTCTGAAATTAAACACAGCTTGAGAAAGCTCAGGGTCATGAAGTAATGCATCAATGGTCAGTGTAAATGAACCATTTAGCCAGTAAGCAGTGAGCTGACCCTATTCTGTTTTCTCTATCCAGATAAGTTACACCAAAAACCTGGGTGGGAGTTTTCCCTACTGTGGGCATCCCTGCAGGAGCTGGTGTCAAGTCAACAGACTGACGATGTCCACCAGCTGGTGAGCAAATTAGAAGGAAGTCTCATACATTCTTACCCTATATCTTTAACTGCCTCTCAAATTATGGGAAAAAGTTTCACTACTCAATTAAAAAGATAAACTTAATAACCTTCTTGAGGCTGTTTGAGAAAAGGAAACTGAGTTCCTCCTTTCTCAAAATATGCACATGACATTCCTCCTTATAGGGTAGATTTATCCTTGGTCGTAAGAGTCAAAAACAAAACAAATGAACAAACAAGCAAACAAACAAAAACTCAAGAAAATATTAATGTTTACCTCATTCCCCCAGAAAGCTTGCTTTTTATTGGCTTTCTTGGAAGGTATATCTAATTTTATCAAAATTAAATAAATATAACTGCTATCATATATTGTTTTTATCACACATGCTTCATGTGATTCCTTTTAAGCACTGCTGTCCTCTTCTAGAACCTTATTGTCATCTTCATCCAGCCCATAGAATGAGGAGAAAAGAGTGAAAAGGAAACATAACAACATACAAAAAGGCTTTACTGAGAAATGGTACACATTATTTCCACATACACGCCCTTAACAAGAACTTGTCACATAGTCACACCTAATTGCAAAAAGTACTCCAGCTTTGGGCAGAGCAATAAAAGGAAAGCGATTTTGAAAAACTTACCACCAAATAGTATTCCATTGTGTATGTATACCACAACTTCTTTATCCATTCATCTATCGAAGGACATTTTGGTTGTTTCCATGTCTTGGCCACCATAAACAAAGCTGCAATGAACATTGGAGCACACGTGTCTTTATGGATAAATGTTTTCAGGTTTTTCGGGTAGATACCCAGGAGAGGGATTGCTGGGCCATATGGTAATTCTATTTGTAATTTTTTGAGGAACCTCCACACCGCCTTACATAACAGCTGCACCAGTCTGCATTGCCACCATCTCCAACACTTATTACTATTTGATAGATGAATGCATAAAGAAGTTGTGGTATATATACACAATGGAATACTATTCGGCGGTAAGAAAAGATGATATAGGAACATTTGTGACAACATGGATGGATCTTGAGAGTGTAATGCTGAGCGAAATAAGTCAGAAAAAGCAGAGAACCCGTGATTTCACTGATATGTGGTATATAAACCAAAAACAACAAAAGAACAAGACAAACAAATGAGAAACAGAAACTCATAGACACAGATAATAGTTTAGTGGTTACCAGAGGGTAAGAGGGGTGGGGGGTGGGAGATGAGGATAAGGGGGATCAAATATATGGTGATAGAAGGAGAACTGACTCTGGGTGGTGAACACACAATGGGATTTATAGATGATGTAATACAGAATTGTACACCTGAAATCTATGTAATTTTACTAACAATTGTCACCCCGATAATTTTAAAAAATAAATTTAAAAAAATCAAAAGAAAAAGAAAAACTTAACAGCCTCTGCCATTAAGAATCAAATGATCATAAAAAGACGCAATAATTGGCTTAATCCATTTAAGAAGTTTAGAGAAACTGATAAACGATACCAATAGAGTCACCTATGGAAAAATCTATAGTAAATTTTTCGTAACCATTCTTTTAAATCACCATGTACTTTAAACTTTCTATGTTAACATTGTGAATTGTATCCTGGGTGAATGCTAGTGTATATTGAATATTGCAGAGCTCTGCTGAGGATCAACTGAGCCTATTGACATACTCCAATTAGTTTGATTTTGTCAGGATTCTCAGTTAAATGTGAAATTGAAACAATCTCTCCCCACACATATATACATAGAGACTTAATTAAATGAAAGCTATTAGTAAATGTGGAAAATATATGGGGTAAAGAATACTTTTCCACCTATAGACATTCAGATGTAAAAGTAGGGAAAAATAAGTTCCATAACTTCATAGATTGGCTTACAACAGAATTGTTTTTTTTCTTTCTAATAAGTACTAGAATAGACAACAGAGTTGGCGTTTTCAATATGACAATGAAATAATAACATTATGAGTCAGTGTAATAAGCACAGATGTGATCTTCAAACAATTCTGGTTTTTAATTATGCCAATGTAATACATTTATATGGTATTGAATAGCTAACACTGGCAGTACAATTGTGAATCTTGATTTTTTTAATCCACGCACAAGCTTATAAATTTGTATTATCATGAAAATTAATTAATTAAGGAAAGGAAAGACTGCAATAATTGGAGGTGGGCACATTTGTTCCACAGGAGAAATAACTGGATTTGAATGTACAAGTTCTGACAATTACGTGCATGAACTCATCCTAGAAAAAGTGCTACATACCTCATTGCTGAATATCACTACAATTACCTGTGAAGTACTCCCCTTGGGAAGTTATACACTGACACCAGTGTCTAGTCCACCCTTCAAAGCAATATTAGAACTCCTTTTTCTGGAATGGCCATCAGAGCTGTCATAAGATTACCCTTGATGTCCTGAATGTCATTAAAATGTCTTCCTTTCAACATTTCCTTTATCTTAAAGAAAGAAGTCACTGGTGGCCAGATCAGGAGAGTAGGGAGGGTGTTCCAATACAGTTATTTGTTTACTGGCTAAAAACCGTCACAGATAGTTCCATGTGAGCTGGTGCATTGTCATGATGCAAGAGTCATGAATTGTTGGCGAAAAGTTCAGATCGTCTAACTTTTTCACACAGCCTTTTGAGCATTTCCAAATAGTAAACTCGGTTAACTGTCCCATTGGTTCAAATTCATAATGAATAATTCCTCTGATATCAAAAGACATTAGTGACATCATTGCAACAAGTTTGTGAACTTAATTGTCTGACCTCGTATCAATATTTACCATATAAAATAACATACAACTAGGGCACGTCCAAATTTAACTATGTACATACAGTTTTAAAAGGCAAACACAAAGATTACATTTGTGTGTTGACTTTCAGAGAATCAAAGCAATACCATTTGATATTTCTACTGGTTACTTTAAAATCTGTTGTGATTTATTACTTATTATTTATGAACTAAAACAATATTTGCTGTATTTCAAAATACTAATTCGTAAAAATGTAAATCACTGAATATTGTACATATGTCACTAGTATTTTATTGCCATAGAACATATATGTAAATGTTCACACAGATAATTTTTTTTCTATATTCTATAACCAGCTTAAGATGTGTTGAAATATTCAGAAGTATTTGTGGATGCAATTGAGAGATCAATATTAAAATATTTATACTTCCTCATTTAAACAACTCTCATGCTGACCTTCAAGTAGATGTTTTTATGTTTTTAGAGTTTGATGATGACACAAATTGAAAATTAATTAATAATTTTCTTAATATTTCATGTTTTCCACTTTATGATAGTGAATTTTATGCAGCAACTTTACTGATGTTCTGTTTTTCTACAGAACCCTGACTAAAATACTCTCCAATGGAAAATGTATACTATGAGGGAATGCTGATCAAAACAACTAAGAAGGAAAAGCACTGAACAGCAACAAATTTAGAAGTGTTTCATCTCATGCAAGATAAATAGAAAGCCTTAAAATTATTACCATTCATTGAATATCAACTCCTTTTAGTAACTAAAAAAGTTAAGAATTTTTTATTTTTTTTTTAACATTTTTTCAGCTTAATTCACCTAGCAATTCCTTGAAACGTGTATCATAGTGCAACAACAGAGACAGGTGCTATATGTGTTAATCAGCTCAGGTTGCCATAACAAAGTAACACACACTGAGTGGCTTACACAACAGACACTTATTTTCTCACAGTTCTGGAGGCTAGAAGCCCATGATCAAGGGCTGGCAAATTTGGTTTCTGGTGAGATCTCTCTTCCTGATTTAAAGGTGGCCACCTGGCTCTGATGTCTCTTCTTATCAGGGCACCAATCCTATGGTACTTATGCCCTACCCTCATTTAACCTTAACCACATCTCTAGAGGTTCTATGTGCAATATAGTCACATTGTAGGTTAGGGCGTCAACATATGCACGGGAGGTGGGGCATAATTCAGTCTGTAACACTGTCCAATCATTCTGCCTCTACCCACACATTTCTTATCCCCACTGCAGTCAGACAGCCACACTGACTAGTTCTAGCGCACAACGTTGTCACTTTGAGATTTAAGTATAAAAGAACTAAAACAGAATTTTCTAGCAGTCTCTTCCTCTGGCACAGTGACTGAGGAGACTTTGTGCCCCAGATTGTACCATACATGACAGTGGAGCTCTGAGAGACTGCAGATCACAGCCCCCGGCCAAGTTGTATGAGACATGTAATATGATTTAAAAAATACACTTATATTTAGTTTAGCCACTGCTCATTTGGGATTGCAACCTACCTGGATTTACAACCTACTGAGAGGTAGTTAGAGGTGCAAGTTAAAAGTCAAATCACCTAGGATTAAGTACCAAACCTGCTATATGTGAAATGTGTGAACTCTGGCCAGTTTCTTAATGTCTTTCACATTCTTCATTTATAAAATGGGGATAATCAATATTACCGACTTCATAAAACTGTCAGGAAGATTAAATGAAAGATTACATTAAAGTTCTCTTAAAAGTGCTTTGTGTTTAATAGGGGATCCATAACCACCTATTATTTTTATATGGAGAATCTGAGGCTTAGAGCTTATGAAAATATCGATGATAAAAGTTAAACATTCATGAGTAACTTGGGAATTTCTTAGGGACAGCAGGTAAGGGCCAGAGAAAATAAATTACAACTGAATTGACCATTTGTTTGGCATTGCACAGATGTAGCTATAAAAAAGATGGTGATACTCACCTAGAATGGAGTTGAGAAAATTCAGCATGTTTATACCTAACCCCAAGTGAGTCTACATGATTATGACAATATAAGTAGAGTATTACTAGTGATCGTAGAGTAATAATTGTTTCCCCAATTCAGTCTATCAATATACATTGTCTCCTGGAAATCCATATAATTTTATGACCAAGAATAATTCCCTCAGAATTTTTACTTATTCATATTGCTTAGAAAACAAAGTCATGACATTCATACAAGTACTAGGCACTAAGTGTTCTGAACATTTTGGCATAACCATTTATTAACATTCACTCATGATGTATGAAAAAGCAGTTCTGCTGCTCCTGCTAACCTATAAAACATTACTTTCATATTTCCCTAGTCCACAAAATCCCCAAAGCCACAAGTTAAACATTTTAAGAGGATACAGCAGCTGTCAAAGGGAAGGTTTGTGTGAAAATAGATAACAAACACAGGCTTGTCTGAGTCTAATATATTAAATTCCTCTGTAATCTCTTGGCCATTGTTCTCATCAGATAAATAAATGTGCACTGATTGTGTCTTCAAACAATAAAAATAATGGGCCTCTCTAAGGTAATTGGGTACATATATGCCTCCGCTCTTGCTGTCCTCCTGAGGGTGCCCACACTGTATTCACCCATTGAGACCCACCATGGGAAGCAGAGGGACATTGGGAGCCAGGGGCTAGTCTGCGGAATAGTTAGGGACAAGTTCCGAAGTCAGAGAACCCAAGCTATCGCCCTCACCACCTCACAGTGTTGGCCAAGTTACTAAGTATGTCTTATTTATTTATTTCTCTTGGTAAATAAGAAGTTTTAAATATGTAAATATTAAGTTCTTCAAAATGAAACTTGAAAAAAAAGGACATCCCCCTACCAGGTTAGGTGTGAGAATTGAATGAGATCATTTAAAGAAAGTTCAAAAAATGTTTGAAACATAGTAAGCCATCAGTAAATGTTTCTTTATCATCAGTAATTAGAAAAAAAGCTTATACCCATGTTATATTAGAAATGCATTACAATAAGCAAAGAGAACAGGCTAGAATGATCCAGGTAGTAACAGATTACAGTTGGAGACATCAATAACAACTCATGCTTAGCTTAATGTATTACATATGGTTGTAAATAAAAATATTTATAGACATATGTATATACATGGGTTAGTACATACACATACATTCCTTTGCTCTGTCAGCTGAGAGGTACAAAAAACAGCATAGATCTTGGTTTCTAATGTCATTCTTCTATAAAAGGAACAAACTTCTTGGAGAAATGGCTGATTCAAGGATTAGGGCAGGAATTATATAAGATGAGCTTGGAACATCTTGTAGAGTCAGAAAGTAAAAACATACTAAAAAGAAAAAAGAGCACAAAATATGGTTCAAGATATGTTGGGTTATGGCAAAAGGACACAGGAGCCAACTGAAATAGCACCCACTGGCCAAAACTGGGAAAAATTGAGCAAAAATGAATAAATAAATAAATAAATAATAATGAGTAAACTCCGATTATAACCAAAAATATAAAATTAATATTTATGAGTCTATTTTGCTACATATGAATGATTGACCAAATTAATAAATGGAGCAGAGACAAGTCTCTCATACAAAATAATTCCAAATAATCTCTCAGGGAGGGAGAGAATAAATTCCCACTCCATAAATTTGGGCTGCTCATAGTGACTCTTACTGTACAAAGAGTACAAGATAGACAGGTAGGGGAAAGAGTAACTTTACAATGGAAAAATCTGACAAATACTACTTCAGCCAGGGTTATCATCAAGAGTCATGAATCGTGCTGCTAGCATGTACCTTTCATTTAATGTGATGTAAACACCACTTTGTGTCTGTGTTCTTCATCCCCAAGTATCATAATCCAAGTCTAAACATGAGAAAAACATCTGAAAATTTTCAATAGAGAAGAATTCTACAAAATACCTCACCAGTTTTCTTCAAAACTGACAAAATGATCAGAAAAAAGGAAAGTCTGAGAAACAGTCATAGCCTATAGGAGCCTAAGAAGACGTGACAATTAAATATTAATACGATATACTGGATGGGATCTTAAAACAGAAAGAGGATGTAAGGTAAAAACTTAGAAAATCTGAATAAATTATGGACTTTAATTAATAATATTGGTTCATTAATTGCAGTAAAAGTGCCATATTAATGCAAGATGTTAATAATAGGGGTATATTTGGTATTGGGTACATGGGAACGCTTCTTACTATCTTTTTTTAATTTTTCTGTAAATACAACTGTTCTAAAACTAAAGTCTATTAAAAATGCACTACAATAATTGAAATCATTTTCTCTAAGACATGCTTAGTCATTCCAGATGATAGCACATTGCATGGAAAGTGTTTTAATGTTAGATTGGTGGACTTCAATTCTACCTCTGCCAATTTGTAGATGCATAAATCAGCACAATTTCTTAACTCTTAAAGACATGGTACCTTCCTATGTGTACGGTGAAGAGAAACATAGCAACGTCAAGAAGTGTCAATGAGGAATAGATGCACTCACATATATGAAGCACCCAAAACAATGCCAGTCACAGAACGCTTAAATGATCTACGCAATGATGTAGAATTGGCATCGTGAGAGCCAGGATTTGAATCTAGCTCTGTCAGATCCCACTGCCCGTGATCTTGCTATTATGCTACACTGGATGGAATTCAAAAATCAGAATTCATACATTACAGCAGGCCAGTTTGGCAGTTACTTGCTTCTCTAGCCCCTCAGCTGGGCTATAAATCCTTCAACTGTGACAATGTGAACTTGGGGCCCATGTGTCATTGTGAGTCCCTGCCCTGAGATCTGGTACAGATGCTGATAGAAGGGATGGTATAGAGACTTTGGGAAGTAATGAAGACATAGAGATGAGAGAACAAGAGCAAAAAGTGCTATAGGATACTGGAAGGGAGGCAGAGGATTTCAAAACTATGCCTATCTTGACTCCAGCTGAATTGTCTTTATTCCTGGATTTCTGAAACTGGATTGCTAAATCTAATTCAATTCAACACACTCTGATTAGGTATCCATCATCGAGTATCTCAGGGTGAATACAGAACATGTTCTGGCATGTAAATGTTATTCCATATAAGTTAATTTAAAGCAACTCCCCCCCCCCACTCCTCCTCCCTGCTTTTCTTTTTAAATCAAATATGCCCCCAGGTCACACATTGTGTGACCCCCAGGTCACACATTGTCTCTCCTCCACTGTGAGGTTTGAAAGAGTTGTGCATCTAGCATCACAAGAGGCACTGAGGACAACACAAAACTGAATATGGCATGGCTGCCTTTCTCTAGCTGCTGAAACACAAATAGACAAGGCAGACATACAGATAGTACAGCACGTGTTTTGCCATGGTAGAGGTCTGAAAGTACAGCGATGAGAGGCATTATCGGCGTTGTTACTGCTCCCCACCAAACAGTTGATTCAATCTGCTCATACCACCAAATTAACCTGAGACATCCAGTGTAGTGCTTTATGTTAACAACCACTGATGCAGTTAGCAAAATCTCAAAATGCCTCGTGGAACACAGACAAATTCAAAGTTGCATTTTGATAATTTTTGTTTTAATTGGAGGACACGATCCTAGTTAAAAGGAGGAAAAAACATAATTAAAGTAGAACTTGGTTATATAATGAAAATGTTACGGTATTTTAAAAGATGACTTCCCAGAAGTATTAGAAACTGTCATGTGTGTATGTGTGTGTGTGCTTGTGTGTAAAATATAGTAAAATATATTACAAAGACAAATCCTGAATCATGAGCTATAAATATATAAACCCTGGTCACATATATGAAGTTTGAAATTTATAACTTTTTAACAAGGTTACTCCTAAAAATGTTACTATGACTTGTAGCACTTTATGATGGAATGTGTCAGAACTCATTAGGATTTTAATACAATTTCCGCCCACTGTGAGTTATGGAGTTACTCTCACTGTTTTTTTATTATTTTTTTCTTTCTTTCTTTTATTCTTTCTTTTCTTTCTTTTCTTTTTTTTTCTGCCTCTGAGCTGCATCAACTGTTTTTGAGAAGCAGAGGTTTAAAAGCACTAGAGAAGAAATCCTCGTACAGAACAAAATCTATTTTTAGACTTGAGCTCATTCTGAGGCAAACGCAAGATCCACTGCAGCTCCAGTACTTGGGAATTTCCTGTACTTAGTAAACAAGGTCAGTAGTATCCACTGTAGCTGAAGCTGTAAAATTCACCCAGTATTTGGCACAGCTTTTAATGTGAAATTGAAAAAGACTTGAAAATTTTGCAAGTTGCTGAATCAGGTCATTGTAATGAACAAAGAGAAGCCTAAATGGAAAATGCTTGATGTATTCACTAAAGCACACAAGGAAAAGAGGAAAAGGGAGAGGAAGGAAAAAGGAAGGAAGGTATCTCTGCTTAGGCTACTATAGCAAAGACTGGGTGGCTTATAAACAACAGAAATTTATTTCTCACAGTTCTAGAGGCTGGGAAATCCGAAATCATGGAGCTGGCGTATTCAGTGTCTGGTGAGGTTCAGCTTTTTCACTGATGCTGTTCTATCTGTAACCTCCTGTGTTAGATGGGCAAGCTGTCTAGGTCTCTTTTATAGCCGTACTAATCTGATTCATGAGGGCTCGACCCTAGTGACCTAATCACCTCCTAACGACCTCATCACCTAATACTGCAGCATTGGGCATTAGGTTTCAATGCGTGAATTTGGGGGAGACACAAACATTCAAACCATAGCAGAAAGGAAGACAGGAGAGGAAAGAGAATAGCTGAAACAGATTGCCTACCACGTGCAATGTGTGCACTAAGGATTCTCACATGTGTCATTTCATTTTGTTTTCATACATGTTTCTGTCACTTAGAACTCTCAGAGCCTCAGTTCCCACCTAGTTCACACCTTGAAAGATGGTTGTGAAGATTAACAATAATATATTCCTAACCTAGTGTCTGGTTTTTAGAAGGTACGCAATAGATTGCTAGCATCAGTATTAGTTGCCATTAGCTATTTCCCAGAAGAAACTTCTGGGAATGGGAACACTTTCTCCCCTTCACAATAGCAAAAAACAAACAAACAAACAAACAACCGTATTGTTATTAACTTCCTTCAGATAAGAGAGATTCAGGGTCACCAGGCATCATCTGGTCTCTGAGTCAACCATCTGCAGGAAGTAAACACTACTCTCTTTAGAGGAAACGAGCACTTTCAAACTGTTAGGATACTCACTACTTGCATGACTGCTACACACAGCATGTGTGTCAAGCAAAAAAGAATGCCCCTGAAAGACTCAAACCTGACTGAGAAGAGCAGGAAACAGCCAAACCCCAAGACACAAAGATACAGTATACCAAGGGCAATACTCATTTCATGTTACAAGGGTCATTTCTGTACTGGTATTTCCATGTTGCTTTTGCAAATTCAGAGAAACACATTCACAATTCAGACATGGCAAAGTCAGTAAACACAATAAGAATTAATATGCTCTGACCCCTTAAAACTACCCATAACTATACAATACAATTCCTTAATTTCCACATTTTTTGCTAAATTTGAGTACCCCACTGGTCAACATCTTACATGTTACTAACTGAAGTCATTTTTGTGGTGTCAAGAAATATTACAGATATATCCTAAAGGGATGTACAGCTTGTACAGCTTGAGAAGTGAAACAAATTTTAGTGATGAGAATAAGTGCTTTTTCTAGGAAATACTTTAGCATAGTATTTATTGCACTTACATGTATATCTGACTCCCCTCTACTAGGTTTTATGGCCAGATTTTTTTTTAACTTCAAATTATAGCCCCAGAATCATTCTCCCTACCCCACCCATTTCTCAGTTCTGCCATACTCTCTAATGACTTTATTCTTATGCAAGATCTCTTCCTACATGAGCAAAGATGGGTGCTGAAAAGAGTGCCAGGATTACGTGGTTCGTAAGGTTCAAGATCATCGAAAGAGAAAAACCCCTTCTTCCATGGTGTTTTTATCAAACTTCAATAAAGAACATTTATTGGCCTGTGCAATCATGAGCCCACCTTAGATTAACCATTGATTTTAGGTTACATAGATTTTAACACTGCTTCTCCTTTAGGTGAAGAAAGAAGGATGAGTATTTAACAAGACCATGTGGTACAAAAGGGGGTGAGGAGCAGCACTCAAAAATAAAGGTACTAAGGAAACAAACAAACATATATTTACACATATCCACTTTACTTAATTTCCCTTAATTTCAGTCTTCTCAGTTGTAAAATGTGGATAATAATAATAATCTCACTGGTTCACTGGGAAGATTGAATGGGAAAACACATAAACTTTCTGGCACATGGGAGGTATCCAATAAATATGAATTCCTTTCTTCCCAACTGAAACTGCAGAACGTGGTGATTGGATCTAAGAATATATGACCAGTTACAGTCATCTTTGATATGTTTATAAATAGTATGCCAACAGTAGTAAAGACATGTACATAAACAAAATTCTATCTCCAAATTTTAGTTCAAGACTTAAATGAAAATTGTAAGTCACTAAATGACTAGAAGTTCTAAACCTGGTGTAGCAATTTGTTTATACCTGACTAAATTATTACACTTCAAGTTCCGTTATTATTCCATAACAATTTCATTACTAACAAAAATGAAATTACAATGCAACAAAGCCTCATGAAGTTACTAGATGACTCCCAATTTTTACATTCTGTACGTTTATCATGAATGTTCTCATTTCAGAAAGTCTTTAATGCCAATCTTACTATTCATGTCACAATTAGCATTAACATGCAGAGCTTTCATTTAGAAATACAACTAATGACACTCTAATCTTGACAAAACAGCTATCTGATGTCTCAAACAGACTGATGACTGCTAGGTCAAACATTTCAATCTTTTAGATTGAACATTCACCAAATAATTAGCAAGATAAGAATGATCAAGCAAGACAAATTCCTGTACTTTCCAGTTGAAAAGCTAGTGTCTATATATTTTGTGTCAGATTCTTTACATATCTTCTCTTCCAATTCAGCCTGTTCACATCCTGCATATCCTCAACAGCTCAAATGCAATATCTCCACATCTATCAAGTCTTCCTAAATTATGAATTATCTACTATCATCCCCAATTGAGTAGTGAAAGTGGTCTTCTACTGCAGCCACAATAAATGCTCTCGAGGTACATTGTTAATATTTCTCTAGAAAATAATTTAAATATTACACCTTTACAGTATAGACGTTATAGTCTACAACTTTCCCATTAACACCATTGAACTCCAGAGGATTTCTAGAAAAGAGGACAAAGACGACAGAGTTGGTTGTTCCATAGTAATTTGAACTATTTAATTTCCCTGGTGAATACAGTCAAGAGAATGTTTTCAGAAACAATGAATTTGTATCTCAACTCAAAAGAATATATTTTGATGCAGGAATATACGAATCAAAATATATAGTAGATAGAAAAATGCGAGGTCCATCTTTTTCAAAAAAAAAAGTTTTTTATGGAATTCAAGGAAAATAACCTCACTGGTGAAAAAAATCTCCAACTGACTCAGTGTCTGGAGCAGAAAATGAGACCTTATTTTTGAAAAGCCCTAGACATTTAACTGTACAGAGAAATATATAGTTCCCTCTAAGGAACATAAAGGATCTTGGCAAGATATTTATGGAACACTAGCAAAAATAATGTAGAAAAAATATCAGTCAAATAGAAGAACAAACGAGATTACATGTGCAGAGGCTGGGTATTCAAAATATGCTTTCCTAAGGTAACTGTAAAATCTCCTTGACAGGGACTAATGGATGAATAAAACTGTAATACGTATTTTGGGTTTGCTTAATGTTTTAAAGTATTAAGCTTTTAAATTTTCACAGTTTAACAGTTATCTTTAAACTTCAATCTCTGGTATTATGTTGGAGGATGCAAAAGAGCTTAAATTTTGTGTCACACTTTTTTATATCCTACAGCAACCAACGGTGTTGTCGGGGGAAAATAATTGTTAAATAAAGGTATATACTTTACATGTCAGTTTGTGAGAACACTCCATGTTGCATATTATAAAATTATGATGCAATACTTAGCAGTAAACAACATTATGTATCATTTGAACATAGATTATTATCTATTAAAGATATAATTTAAACTAGGATTTAGAAAAAAAGACAAAAATAACACCTTTATCAATCATAATCTTTAGGGGTGAAACTCTGATAAATATAAGAAGTTCAGTGTTGTGCAAATTTAAAAGATTGACTGGAATTTTCACTTTTATCCTGGAGGGTGTTAGTAATTGTCAGTGCCGACTTAATGACACAAGCTGGCCAAATGTGTACCTTTGGTTTCTAGATCAATGCCATCTTTCCAAATATAAACTAGTTCAACCATTGTAAAAGAGTAAGCGTATCTGATTTTGCAGGGCAGTATAGTTGGTCATCATCATAAGGACAAACTCATCTTCTCTGCAATGGGTGGTCTTTTCTTAGAAAAAGAAGGACTAACCTGAATATTATGTAGTTACCAGAATAATTATTGTAGAGCATTTTCTATGGCCATAGATAATTAAATCGCAGATTCCTAGTGAGGAACATGAAAATTAATCACATAAGGAAAATAAGCTTGAAATCAATGTGTATTCTACAAGCAGCAATTCATAGTTACTATTATATAGTCCTTTTTTATTTCATATTTCATGAGAGCTATAGATGATTTTAAAATCCGTGGTGCATCTGAATGAGAGCTCAACCATTCTTTCGCTAAGAAATTGAAAATAGAATAGATGGCAAGAATGTCACTAAACGTAAAATTGAGATAATGGCTTCCTGTGTAGACAATGCTTCAAACATAAATCATCACTGTTAGTGACATGAAAAAATTGACAAAAGTGAAATATCTGCTTCACAAAAGTGAAATCCATAAAAATATAGGCTGCATCCATGTAGAGTTACTAGGTTTACTGCTTTGACAGAAAGTTTATCCATCCAAACATTTGCTCAGGTTTAGACTATTAATTGTGCTGACTTTTCTCTGAATTGAAAAGTTTTTGACTGAAGTAATTGTTTTGGTTTCCTGTTGTCACATCTATGAACATGATGGCTAAAGAAATAGAAAATGCCTTTTTGTATAATATAGAGTACAAAGTAGAATTTTCAAAATCAAATACTTACAGAAACAAGGCAAGTAAGGTAAAAAATAGTGAATTATCTTATTGTAGCCAACTGGAGAGTTCATGAGACATATAGAAAGAACAACTGAATAACTGTTAGAAACACATTAACAGTTCAGGTCTACCTAACTGTTGCCATGCAGGGATATAGAAATGCTATAGTGTTTAGATTCAGGAACAGGATTTCCAGAGCTTCCAGTTTATCAAGAAAATAAAAAATGCAGATATTTATGTGAAATCTTGCTATCTTTAAGTGCTGGGAACCAATTCAAATACTTTAAAAAATGAAGATCAACATTGACTCCCTCTCTCTATATATAGGTCTGTCTGTCTATGTGTGTAAATATATATATATATAACATATTACATGTTATATATTTATATATTTATTATATCACACACACACACACACACACACACACACACACACACACACACGAGGTCGGACAATTAAGTTCGTGAACTTTCCACCGTTCACTTACATATATATATGTATACATAGTTTACCTTTGGGCCACAACTATCCTAGACTTTGTTGCCTTGCCCTTCAGTGTAATGCAATACTATTTACTTCTCTCTCATTTTTTAGAAGGAAGATGAAAAAGGTCATTTTTATCTGTTTTAGCAAATTTGTAGAAATGCAATATGCATTAGTTAAATGAAATAAATATACAGTAGATATGTGTTGATAAATGTGACCTGGTAAAGGTCCCATTACAGTCACTTATGAGGATGATTAGACAGGTTTCTTGGACACCCAATTAAAGGTCCCAATTACTTTTGTAATGTAATACCAAAGAGTCCACGAGAGAATTTATTGCCTTATTCAGGTTGACTTGAAAGGAAAAACTAAGTGTCACATAATTTCTCTCCTCTAAGTCCAACTCTTGTCACCAAGAAGGAAGAAGCCATTTCTGTCAGATTCAGAGGAAATGGAGCCAAGCATCCTTGCAGTTCATGAGATCAGCCTCACTTTAAGTGCTCCCAAGCAAGTAAACAAATGATGTGATGACCATACTCCTCCATAGACAGGATCATGTGAGCGAAGATGCCATAAATAGACCACCGTTTACTTAGATGGTAAAAAATTTAAGCACAAGTTTTGGAATAATAATAAACATTAGGGAAATGAATAAAATAAAGTATGAAAGCATGATTTGATAGAATGATATACGGCCTTTACAAAATACATATTTTTGGAATATGTAGTCATATGGGAAATGATCTCAACATATCAAATAGGTTACAAATCTATAGCCTACAAATATTGATGAAAGTGTCTATATAATATCTGTAAAACCCTACAGGTTACATATCTATTTTAGAAATGTATTGTCATTTAATCTAGATCTCTATTTCTACATATACCGATATCTATATTTTTGCAATATTGGTATTAAAAATAATTATGCTGAAATGAGCAAACTGATGTCTAAATATTCTCTGTACTGATTTCTATGGGAAGTTCTCCTCCCCTGCCCCCTTTCTACCTTGTTACCCCAAAAATAAGACCTAGCCAGACCACCAGCTCTAATGTGTCTTTTGGACCAAAAAAAAAATATAAGACCCAGTATTATATTATATTATATTATATTATATTATATTATATTATATTATACCCGGTCTTATATCAAAATAAGACCAAGTGTTATATTAACTTTTGCTCCAAAAGACGCATTAGAGCTGATGGTCCAGCTAGGTCTTATTTTCAGGGAAAAACAGTATATAGTACATATGTATTACACACATATGGAACTTAGATATATGCCCATATACTTATACGTGCCCCAGGGAAATACGTGGAAGTCATCCTCAACTCCTCCTTCTGTCTTGGCCCTCACTTCTAATCTGTCATTAATTCCTATAAGTCTATCACTTTTATACCTTTCTATTATCTCTCCTTTTCTCCATCCTTCCTGTCGTTGCTCTTGCATTAGTCCCTTAATATTTCCCATCGATATAACTGAAACTACGGTAATCTATTTTAGTTGTTGTTTCTGTAATATTTCTACATTTTACCTTTCCAATCCTCAGCATTTTCTGATTATTACATCTTGTCTTTTAAAGCTTCATTGCTATGAAGAAAACTTCTCCAGATTCCCAACACCCCAATTCTAAGATAGGTTAACCTTCTCTCTCAAATTCATTGTTTGTGCCTCTATCATAATTATATGTGTATATATATATATATATATATATATATATATATATATATATAATCTGTTTACATCTTGAATCAGGACAAAAGAACATGTCTTTTTGTCTTGTATCTCAATTCTTGTAGCAAAGTGCCTGTCTTATAGAAGGAGCTCAATAAATGGTTGCTTAAAAACTATTTAATTTTAGAGAAAGATGAGACAATCTTAGATTAGAGTAACAATCACAAAGCAATCTTTCTCCATTTGCTCTTTGATGAATAAATTTAAGAAAAGTAAGAGATAGCTCAAAGCCATTGTAGATGAATTTTCATAGTAAAGGTCTTCAAGAACATAACAGCAAGTAAAAGCTTTCAAAAATGTTCAAGCTAACTTGCCAGTGTTTTGTAGCAATGCTCTCTGCACCTTAAGGCAGATACAGAATTTCAGGATAGAGAAGCCTTTTGAAGGTTAATACTAATATTTGTTTCACTATAACTTTGAGAGAATATCATGGGTAGCCGTTCAAATAACTGGGCTTGATAAATTAAAGAACTCCCAATAAACTTAGATATTCTCTTCTCCACACATCTCACTCTGAATGCTACACAGCAAATGGCCATAACACTCCTGCCAGTATCCAGTGTCACTTTGTTTCTCCTCCCATTGAGTATGGCATATACTGCCCCATCCCTTGAATGTTGGCTGGCACTATGACTCGTTTTAACCAATAGAATGTGGTGGAATTGGAGTTGTGCCACTTCCAAATTTAGGCCTTGCTCTCTTTCACTCTTTCTCTCTATATTAAATTAGAATTTGAACAGCCTAGAATGGTCTGCTGGATGACGCGTAACACATGACCCAGTCACCAGTGTCAAGCCAGCCAACATCTATTCAACCCCTAGAAGCAGAGCCCCCTAAAATATTTATATTTCTCCTGATGTGTAACTAACCATGGAAGCATAAGTGTGCCCAGCCATAACAAATGAACTTTCCAAATGAGCCCAGATCAATTTGCTGACTCACAGAATTGTGAACTAAATAAATGGCTGTTGTAATAAAGTTCTAAATCTTGAGGTCATCGGTTATATATAAAAAAAAAAAAAAAAAAAAAAAAAAAAAAAAAAAAAAAAAAACTAAAAAAACTAATTGATGTAATATTTTTGTGCTATAGTTTCCTAATTTGTAAAACGGGAATAACAATATTACCTATTACATATGGATAATATGAGTATAAAATGAGCAAACCTATCAAAAGAATTTGAACAGTGCCTGACACAGTGAGAACTAATCATGTAACTATTGTTATTTCAATTTAACACACCTCTGCTTGGAATGTCATTCAAAGACTCTCAGTTCAGACCTTTCTGACGTACCATATTTCAAATCTGATTTGTGTATATACTACCCAGAAAAGAAAGAGAGAAAACATGGTTACATGGGACATGTAATCCCATCATCCTTAGAGGCAGCAGGACCCAAACATTAGTGTAACCCAAGAATTCCTGAATTTAACTTAACTTACATCCTTGAAAACACCACATAGGTGGGTAAATGGCCCCTATCTCAAAGAATAGAATTACAAACTTTGTATGTGCATTAAATAAGTGTTTTGAGAATGTCCAGATGTTTTTATAATAGTCTATGAAGGCACTGCCTATACAATTAGCAATATTTTAACCAGCATTTACTGACTACTTACTGTACTTATTAAATCATACTAGGGTATTAAGTCATAAGATCTTTACAATAACCTGTGAAATAGGTTATAAATGATAATCAATGGCTATATATGTCTAGGAAGTAGATGAAAATGCTGAATCTCAAAGAATAAGTCAGGATTATAGATTTGGACACGATTGTGGTTTTGAAATCATGAGTGTATAGGTATGGATAGCAACACGGGGTGAAAGACCTATAACTGCTTATAGCTATGACTTTTAACCAAGGCTCGTGAATGATATCTAAACGAACATCAGAAAATTTTCATATTATGCCATCTGCTTTTATTCCAGTCCTTTTCTGTTATCCCTCTCTTAATGGGGTTCTATTCTATACCTTTCTCCAAAACTTGCGAGGATGGAGAGGGAAATATACTACTCAGGAATGTATAATTTGAAAAAAATTCTAAATGATAATAATAATGCCCTTCTCTTACCCTTTACCACACTGATGACACAAGCCTATATAAAACTGATATAAAGTTTTAATCTAAAAATTAAAAATGGATTTCCTATGAGTTTTTTTGACAACACGGAGGAGCACTGAAATATGTCAACAAATTAGGATTGACATGTAAGTTAGCATTCAATTGGAATGAAAGTGCCAAAAGAAGATAAAGGAATAATATGTTAGACAACTCTGGAATTGTCTAACAATTCATGTAAACTGAGGACTCAACGGCAGTGGCAACTAATAACACCTACGCTCTGAAACTAAAAATCAATATATGGTGCTCTCTCTCCCTTAGTAAGGTAACTTGAATCTGGGAATCAAAAGGCAGAAGAGGGATTAGCTCCTCTGCTAATATCCTTAATGACCAATTAGGAAAATAGTTATTCTAGCTCCCTACAACTATATTGGGATTAGTGATTCAAGTTCTCCAAGGAGGATTTTATCCGGGATTAAATAAGAGCTCCTTTGATCTGGAAGCTAAAATTTCCACCAGGTCATTTTGGATTCCTCATGCCACCAAATCTACAGACAAATAAAGGAGTTACCCTTCTGGCTGGGGTGATTGTTCCTGGCTATCAAGAGGAAATAGAGTTGCTACCACATAGAGGATAATGGAAGGGTATATCTCTGGAGTCTAAGATATTGTTATTGAGAGCATCGCTTAGCACTCCTATGTTCACTAGTTTAAAAGTAACAAAAAGCTGTGCCAATGTGATATATACAGGGTAATGAATGCTAGAAACCTTTAATAAATAAGGTTTACATCCCGCCCAGTAAAACACCATGACCCACTTAGGTAACACCTGATGGCAAAGGAAACAACAGTAAAGAAAAAAGTTCTAAATGTAAATTATAGCTGTGTAACTGGAGGACAATGGTAGCTATGCATATTTTACTTTTGGCCATGACGTGTATATTTTTATGTATTAACTGATTTTTGTCTTTTCACATTTCCTTTCTAATGACTATCAGGTATATTAGTAATAGTTAACATCAATACTTAAGTTATAGTATCATTCGAAGGGAAAATGAGTGAGCTAAAAAGCAATGAGCATAATCTTGAGGTAGATAAATGCCATACGCGACTTTGCACCGGCCCATTTATGTAAGAGGAGTGGCATTGTGGTAGGCACAGTGTGGCGCTGTCATGGTCTTTATTTGGAAGTTAAATATAAGTTAAATGCCATTTATGGATGCTGAGTTGAACAAAGAGGTGGGCTGTATTGGATTGTCTGTTGTCAAATCAATAGCACAACCTCGTTGTAGGATTTCTCTGCAAGACAAAACAGAAGTCAGGAATTGCGTTTCCCCAAACCCTTTCCCCACAGTTCCAGGTCAATGGTTTCCAATGTGAGTCATGCCCCTGCAATTTGGAGGCTGAAGAAAGGAAAGACTGTAATCTCTGGCAGCAGTTGTAGTTAGATATGTTCTCAGGGCTGTGAGTCATAACCTTTCCCAGGGAGCTCTGTGAACAACTCACGTGGCAACTTCTGACAGAGATAATTGGCGAGAGCTTTCCAGAGAAACTTCATAATTTCAGCATATCCCCAGAAAACTCTTAAGAACTGCCCAATCTGTCACTTCAAGCTGTAAAAAAACCACTAGTGGTTTCTGTGACATTTGCTTCCCCTGCTCTTCCAATTATTGGGTAAGCTCCTAATTCTCTATATTAATGTATTCAACACCTGGAAGAAATAGAATGGCTGATGTTGACTAATATATTTCCACTAAGGACAATTTCGAGAATCTGCTCACATCACTTTTGTCAGAAAACATCGTGCAATGAAAGATGAGAAATACTATTCTTTTCAGGATGGCCACATGTAAGGTTTACATCAAGGATTCTATTACTATGAAACAAGAAGAGAGTAAATGGCAACCTTGTCTCAAATAATATGGTACGCTTTTTTGGTGGCGGTTCTCTCATCCTCATTCTAGAGATCTTTTTTAAAGCTAGTTTTCATAGTACCATAGTAAGAGAGCAGAAGCCTCAAGCTAAAGAAAATAAACACTAGACAACTTATGAGAGAAATTTCTCATATCCTATACTCTTAACCCAAATGGATTATTTTTAGCTTGATTTCCCCTATTATTTTATTCAAGTTGCCATTTTGAAACTCATCAAGTTACACATGCCCAAACCTTATACCTCCATGAGCCTCAGTTTCTTTAATTATTAAATAGAAATAATAATGTCTGTCCTGCTTATTTCTCATGGGTATTTTATTAATAAAATGAGATGATGGATGTAAAAAATATTTTGTGACCAACAAAGCCCTATGCAAATATAAAGGATTAAAATTAGCATTGCTTTAGTAACTGTACCAAAGTGTTCTCTGGCAGTATCATGAAATGGATCAAGTAGACTTCGTTTTTGCAATTTCTTCTGGCATCTTTAAGTAACACAGAGGCCAAAAGGTCAGCTGAGTCATGTTTCCCACAACAGGATGACCCCAATAAGTGTGTTCTTGCCACTGGCAATGCTGCTTGTGAATCTTAACATTTATGGTCAGTGCTTATAGGATTACAGCTGGGATTTAAACTACTTGTAGCTAAATCATAAGAGCAGCTGAACAGCACAGGCCATCTGCTGCAGGTGTGCACTACAATACCCTCAAATTCATCAAATCCACATTGACATCCATTAACAAAACATTTAGCAGTGCAAGTTCTCTTCAGTAGTCTTATTTGGGGTTATCTCCAAAATGTATCTCTAAGCTTTATGTCTTAGTCAGAGAAAATAGTCACTGTCCTCAGCCAAGTGCATTCTGATAGAATGCTGTTCACATGGCAACATCCATTAGACCCCGTGGAAGCTGGTGACCTGGCACATTTTGGCTTTGCACCTCATCTGTCTGGACTGGATATTTTTTGAATAGATGATTGCGCTGCAGATGGAAATTTACCCATCTCATCACAATCTATGGTATTGACTTCATCAACAATAAAAATGGCCAGAATGTACAGTAAGCCCTAGGCTTAAATTTCCAGAAAGCTAAAGTTCACATTAGCAGGTTATTTTCATTCTACTTAGGTGCATATATCTGCTTTGTGTATCATAGTATTCTAACTCCTATGTCTCATGTACTCATGATGCTCATGGACCATTCAAATCCCCCCTGTGTTCTATGCTGGCCTAACCTTTGATGCATGCTCCAGGTATATCATAAGAACGCCCAGGTAGAAATTTCAATTACTTTTAATTGGGAAATAGTTGAAATAATCTATTTTGTAATAAGTCCTAAATGATCTTTCATAAAATCTTATGTCTTAATAGTATGAAGTGCTTTATAATTAAGGAGTGGCCTCCCTAGGCAGCCGTGTCCTAAAATGCATCATTCTCCAATGGATTATGTTCAAATGTAGATTTATCAGTTCCTACTACTCCCTTTTCCTCCATTGTGACAAAATATAAACAACAATATAGTACAAATGTACACACTTATGACTTTGAAAGCCCTGAACAATCCCCTCAAAACAGAGATTCCTTAGTCAAAGCTTTGTGGAAAATGTAGGTGGACAGTCTATAACGCTTGCCATGTGTGGTTATTTAGCACTCCCAATGTGGCTACTGAAACTCAGGAGCTAAATTTTTAATTTAATTTGTCTGAATTTAAATTTAGAAACAAATGGTGCACATTTTTTTTCGTTGAACATATTTCTAAACTCACTGTAACCATTGAAAATTTAGAGCCCAAATTGAGATGTGCTGTTAGTGCAAAATACACAACAGATTATAGACTTATTATTATAAAAAAAAGAATAAAATAATGTTAAAAAATAATGTAAATAATATCTCATTCATAATTTCAATATTGATTACATGTTGAAAGAATGTTTTAGATATATTGGGTTAACTAAAGTGAATTATTAAAAGTAGTATCCTTTTTTTACTGTTCCTTAATATGGCTACTATTAAATTTAACTGCACAAAGGGGGAAGGTGAGAGGTTTAGAAAATAGTCAGTAACCACAAGATGGCCACGGGGTTTTGAAAATTAATTTGGGGAACGTAATCAATAATGTAAAGATTTTATAGGGTATCCGATGGACACGTGTCCTATTTGGGAGATCACCTCAGGGATGATGTAGATGCCTGATCTCTGCACTGTACACCTGAAGCTGAACAATAATGAATACCAAATATAATTATATATATATATATATATATATATATATATATATGTATGTATATATGTATATATATATATATACATACATATATATATATATATATATATATGTATATGGTTACAGGAAGCGGAGTACAGCATTAGGAATAGAGACAGTGGAAATGTAATGGCTCTGTGTGATGTCAGAGGGATAGTGAATGGGGGTGGTGGGGTTCACACAGTGTGAAGGATATAAATGATAAACGTCTAAGTATTGCTTTGTCTTGTGCACCTGAAACTAATAAAACAAAATTAATTGCACATATGTTACTTGCATTGTATTTTTATTGGACAGCATTGCCAAAGAGACAAAGTTCCCTCTCTCTTGATGTCTGTCTTTACTCTCAGTAAAGTTTACTTTAAACTCCTATTTCTTTCCCCATTCAAGAGTCCTGAACCTTATATCTCTACATTTTCCTGACTTTGTTCAGACACCTGCTTTAGTTAGTAGTAATAATAAAAAATGTGTTATAATAGAAAGAGATCTTCATCCCAATGCCAATAAAAAAGGAAAGTGGATGCAGGGAAATATAGACCCAGCCCACCCCACCATAGCAATGCATTTGTATGTGGAGACAGTGAAGGGTTAAGGCAGAAAGATGATTTCTGGATGACCCAAATTTTACTTGAAGCCATTTGCCAGAAAAATATCTTTATAGATAACGTTATGATGTAATTTTAGTACTAAGTCACATGTTTCACATACAACACAGACTTTTTATCAATTGTTTATGGAACGTAGCTAATGTTTAATATTATTTATATGGGGCCATACAGTTTGAGTTCTAACCATCCAATTGTAATATCCTAGCATGATTAACTAAAATGATCTGCATTTCAATAAGTAATAAGTAATCCTTAGAGCACCTTTGAAAAACTTTTATTTCTGAATTACGGTTAGATTTGCATTTTCTTGTTAATATCAAAATTACATTTAAAGAAAGAGCATAAACATTTGGAATTAAATAGTAGTTCTTTGGGACAATGTTATATCATTGTATAACTCAAAATAACCAAACTCATGATTTTCCCATTGTTCTCTATATAATTCTTTGGGTTCTCCCAAGGATGGCAGCATGCCTCTTTTGAGAAAAGATGGCAGCAGGCACGCCTCTCCTGACTCAGTTACAGCTTAATCCAGAGGAGCTCCTCTGTTATTGGCGAGGAATTCAAACAGTGGTTGAATGCGCAGGCTTTTACATCAAGTGAATTTGAATCTATCCCTGGGCTTTGCTACTTAGTGGATGTGGGATCTAAGGCAAAGTTCCTCACACACAAAATAAAAAAAAAAATAAAAAAAAAAAAACAAAAAAAAACAGATGATGACACTGACCTCACAGTGGTTTCTGATAGTTATTTTAGACAACAAATGTAAACGTGTGTAAAGCACTTAGTTCACCCAACACCCGGCAAAAAGTATCCATTTGGTCTAAAATCACTATTACAGTTTATCTGTTTTATCGATTTGGGTCTTTGATAAGATTTTGTTTGATTTTAAGAATAATAATAAGGTGATAATAATAATAATAATAATAATAATAATAATAATATAACCTCCAATTTGGACCTTCTTTATCTTTTAGATACTATGCTTGAGAAAAACGGGATACTTAGTAAAAAGCCTGAATAAGGCAGACTTTCAACGGTGTGGATGAGTGATAAGAACTGATCGGTCTACAGGCCATGCAGTAGTAGTGTCTGCTCACATTTGTTGTGAGACCGCAGCCTGTCCCAACACCCCTAACCAGTACTACTAGCCAAACTATGAGTGGAACATCGAGAGCATAGTTGCCTCTGAGACTGCTCTTGTTCCTTTCTTTCTCTATCTCATCTGTGGTTTGGGTCTCAAACTAGAAAACAGAAAGAAAAAAAAATTATAAATACTATCACAAATTTTAATTCAAGTATTTACCATGTTTTCTTCCTGTGAATTTCGATTGAAATTCATCTGAGATTTCTACAAGCAACTTGAGAAACCAGAAGTTACCTTCATTTATCCTCTTCTTGCAAAAATCAGTTTCCTTTTGCTCCCAGACCGTAATCATTACTCCTGCCCCAATCTTTGAAAATACTGTGATTTTCACCTGAATACTCCTTTTAATTACTTCCGTTTATTAAAACCTCCTCATTCTTCAAGACCTCTTCAACTTGTTCAAGACAACTAAAATCTTCCGTATAAAGTCTTTGGTGGCTATAGGTAATCGGCTCTCTTCTATGAACTGTTCTCACAATTTGAGTCAGTGCTACAAATTTAGCTCCTACTGTCGTTGTTTTGTGCATATTTATTTTGCCTCCCAATTGGGTTGCAGATTCCTTAAGGGCAACATTATAAACATACCCTAAATATAGGACACGCTTGTCAATTGATTTCTCAGCAAATGCTTCAAGCCAACTATTAATTTAAGGAGCAGATTTGTCACCAGTGAAAGGTATTAATAGGCTGTAGATGTTAAGCCAGTGTGGTGTGCTGGAAAGCCTATTTCAAAATTTTAGCATACTCAAGACATAAACACAAGAAGCTTGCCATTTGCTATTGTAATCTCCTAGGATGATATAGGCATCTTAAATGTTACCCTAGTTAGTTTGACTCAACGCAATATATGTATATTGGGAAAATATCTTCTCCTAAAATATAAAACATGAAGGGGCAAAGCCAGGTACATTTTCCCAAAAACCTTTCTGTTAATCAGATTACATTGTAATCTCAATACCTTTGCCAGTTCATGATGCCAATCACTGCGATAATAGAAACAGTGCTAGTTGGCTTTGCCACCTTCACTCTCACTTCCTGGCAATTGGAGAAATAATTATATCACCTTCTTGGATAAACTCATTGGCATCTTTTACAATTCTAGCGTGCCATATTTAAAGGAAAAATAAGAATAAAAACTTCTTCCTAACTACCCCCCAACATTTTTGAGAGTTAGGGAGTAAAGTTTCACTTGTCACCTAGCCATCAGGGCACAACTCTTCTCTTCTGCTTTTGTCTGTACCCCAGGGTGCCATGCTGGACCTGTTGTGTTGCAATAGCCAAGGAGTGCAGGACTCCATAAATCCCTGAGACTCTGCTGAAGTCACAAGTTGAGACCTTTTTTTTTTTTTTTGGTGGGGGGAGGAATGTGATATTCCTGTTGAAATAACTGGGTTTGTAGTAAAATTAAGTGAATCCCTTCATGTTTAAGTTATACTCATTAAAGACGCTTTATTTGGTTTTGAATAAATCCATAAGGAGGAAAAGTTATTTTACAGGGTTAGAGGGGAACGGATAAGGGACATAATACTTGTGATGCAGGTGATGTAGGGAGGTTGGGAACCCCCGAGCCTTGGGAGGCCCAGAGGGGTCTCCGACCAGTGGGCTCTTGCAGTGTGCATGAAAGAATTCAAGCACCAAGGAAAGCAAGAAGTTTCTTTAAGCAGAGGAGAAACAAGTGGCGGGCTACTCCATAGACAGAGCGACAGCACTCCTCCCAGGGTTTAAGTCTATTATCAGTGTCCCTTGAATTAGGGGCTGTTCATTCAAATTTATAGGAGGAATATTCAAGGGTTTTCTGGGAATGGGCAGAGATTTCTTGGACTGGCTCCCTTAGCCATTTTGTGTCCTTTTATTGTCTTTCTGTGTCCAACATGGCTGGCCTAGGGTGTGACTTTTATCATGTTAAGCATTATAATGAATGTATAATGAGTCTTTAGGACGCTGCTATGTGAACTCTGTTGCTGTGTTGGCTCTAGCTGGTTGCAGCCAATCTTTGTGGCTCCTATACTATTAACCATCTATCCTGTCTTGGGGTCTGGTGATAAGTTTCAACAACGAGTTTCAAAAAGGGGCTGAGATTTCTTGCTCTGCAGCCAGCCCTGCCTTTCATTTTCTGCTGTCATTCCTACCTCTGCAGCCAGTCATGCCTTTTATCTACCTCACTTGGACCTAAGTTGAGTAGGAAAAAATGAAAGGAAATCCTTGCTATTTATCAAAGTCTCAACTAGGGACTACCAACACACACAAAGAAACTGGAGTTGTAATCACGTGTGGTGAAATCTATAAATGGGGCTGGGGTGAAGAAAAGTGGTATTTTTCTATCCCGGACTTACTCTGTTTTATATACAGTGTATTGTGTATTCTCCCAAGTCTTCTTAATAAATTATACATTTCTTAAACAAAGGACTCTATTTTTCATTACATCATGGAGTTTCTACTATGTGCCAGGAACTATCCCAATTAAATCATATCTCGTTTATTAACTTACACATTCTGGGTTCTTGGTAATATTTTTAACTTAAAATTTGATGCTATAAGATTATCCACTTGAATATCACCTCTTATTTTACAGTATAAGTGTAGAAGTGATAAGAAATCAGACAATCTCTGCCAGAATAATGAAATAGACCCTATGAATTATTTAATATCAACTTTTTAAGGTCCTCTATCCTGTTCTTATAAAAATAGAGGACAAACATCGCTCGTGTGTTTGCCATTTCACATTATTTGGATTCCGGATGAGAAAATAAGCATTTTGTGAATATAATTCGACATCCTTTCCTTTATCTGTAGAAAACATTTCCACTTTTAGTGTCATGTATGCCTTTGTCACTATCGTACCACTTATGAAACAGCTGTTCACCTACATATCATGTTATTCTTTGATGTCCACAGAGCTTCTGCTTTTATACTCAGAACTGATCCTTGTCTAAAAAGAGAGAATGAGTAATGCCTTGCTTAAATTGAAGATGAATAACAAGCAACTTGTCTAAAGCAGTAGGTGTTTAGAGATACTGCTTACGGAACGTGTTAGAGTAAAATGTAAATAATTGTGAAGGATTTTCCAGGAATCACTTTGCAAGTCTTGCTGGTGAGCATGACGTATTTTCTGTGTTTTTGGACATTGCAGGTAGAGGTAAGAAAGTGTCAAACATCATAAGTGGCAACTTCAAGTAAGAAAGACCCCACATAAGATGTGTCTCTGATTAACTAGAGTTCTAACAGCATTTTTATGGGCAAGGAACATGTTTAGGATTGATTGTATATCCTCCTTCCTATCTCTAAACATCAACCATAACATACAATGTCTTCCCTTATATTTTGCTATGCTTTATTTTGCTACTCAATTTCCACCAAAAACTCTGTTTAATGTTTAATTGATGTCTTAGATATAATCCTTTTTGTCTTCCTATTAGGATAGTTTCCAGAGAGTTCTTTGTGTGAAGAATTATAACACTTCTAATCACTCACAAGACAAGATGAATTAGGTTAGTCATCTTCATTTTTTCTTACAGCTAGGAGACCATATAATTTTTCATACAGACTAGGAAAAAACTGAGAGTGAAAAAAAAAAAGAGTTATTAATAATTATTCAAGAAAAACAGGTATAATTGGGACTGTTCAAGAAAAACTAGGATGTATAATTGCTTTACCCCATAGTTCTGGCTAAGCAAAATTGAAATAAGAAAAGTTTTTTATTGGTCAAAGGAAAACCAAGTAACACTGGAAACTGAAGTATTTGAGAGATCCACAAGCCCCTTCCTAAAATAAGAGGCATAAACCTGAGACGTATGACTGTAGCAGCTCTGGGAGTAAAGGGTATTAAGAAACAAGGTGTGGGGAAAAGAAAAAGAAAGTAAAAAATAAAAAGATAGGAACCATGGTGAGGTTATGATGTTATGACAGCCGTAAGGTCAAGGAAAAAAAAAAGTGATTATGGGATCTGCATCAAAGCACAGCAACCCCAAACCATGAAGCTCACAAAGGATATTTTGCCAAGGAAGTTTTAAAGCATTTTATCATTACCTGAATGGGTCTTTGAAAACTAAATATAGACCTTCCAGATAATCTGGACTGAATCATAGGGCAGAGTTCTTTCCAAATTTCTCCCCAAAAAGGTCATGCAAAAGATAACTATAACCCTCTTCCCAGAACACACATAAGCAGAGAGAGTGATACAGACAGCAAAGGAGATGTCCCCCCACCCCCAACCATACCTGTGGTGTGTAGGAGAGCAGAAGCATCTCTAGCATACAGCCAGAGAAGTGGCCGCAGTTCTAGCTCCACTATGAGAAGAAGAAGCAGAGAGATGATGACCAAGCCTGTCTTTGTTCACTTACGGTTAAATAGCATAAAATAAAGAAGATAGAGGAGCAAGCTCTGAAGAGTTAGTCCCGTGTTCATGATACTTTAACATGCAGTGTCTTCACTGTGTAATACAAATGGACTTATTTCATTTATTTAAGCCAAGCATCATTTGGCAATTCCTATTTCACTCTCTTTGTTCAGATAGTCAATAATACAATCATTCACAATGAAAGCAGCAGCAAACTAAGGTACATAAATTATGATTTCTCCGTGACTCAAGATTTCTGTCTTCTGTAACTAATGAGCTAGTAGTGTATCCACATTATAAATACATACACATTTAAAAGAACTTGTAAATATACTCTCCTCACATCATATATATCTGCATTTAACTAGGTAGTTTTAAACTTGCCCTGCTCTACTAGAATTAGTTTGATCTTGTCAATACCAAAGGAATTGCATTGCTTAGAGAAGCAGGAATCAGTGTTCCATTTTATAAACCAGAAAACAGAGGTTTAAAATTACAAAGTTTTCCAAGGTCAAGCAGGCAATAAATGGTGACATTGGAACTCAAGATGCATCATTAATTATAATAGCATATCCTTCCCGCGATTCCAAAATGCCTTTCCAGATATAACTTATTACTGGAATAGATAGAGCTCAAAATATTTTAAGTGAAGAATAAAATTATTCTGAAACCAGAAGTAGGGCATTCTATTTTGGAATTACGGGATAGCTAATTTAAGCACATTAAACTTGTACTCTCTGATTTATCTCTCCGTGTCTATGTTTCTCTTCATGTCTGCCTAAGTCTGTGTGTGGGGGGGTGAGGAGGGGAAAAGGGGTGCATGTAAGGTTAAGGGTAAGAAATTCCTGTAGTCATTGCCAAGTAGGTAATTGATCCCTTTTATTTAAAACAACATGTTTCCATTTTTCTATATCCTTTCTCTTTAAAAAAATCAATGCAGTCTTCCTTTAATTTGTCGATTATATTTTAATTTTTCCTAAATAAGATGCAGTTATGATATAGTCAAGTGTTTTATAATTTACTTCCTTGAAACTTCACTAATTCTTTCTAATATTCATAAAAGTTTTCTAAGTCAGAATCATTTGAAAATCTAATCTCTATCACTGGATTTTGCATTGTAAACATAGTAAGGGAAAAGCTATAATACTAAGAAGTAGTCTTGTAGGAAGAGGAGTTTACTTAGAAATCTAGTTAAAGGCCTTCATTTTTACAGTAAAGTAACTGAGAGATACGATTTTCCCAAGTAAAAGTGTTTCATCCATAAAAAAAAAAAAATTTACTATGAAATAATTATGGTTACTGCTACCACAAGAACATTTCATGACAATATGAAACCATGAGATTTATTTGGTCTAGATAAAATCACAAACAGGTACCTTTCTTAGAAAAGAAAAAAAAAGATAGGTCAAGAGATTCATAGATAGATAGATAGATAGATAGATAGATAGATAGATAGATAGATAGATATTATAGATGATAGATAGATATAGATAATAGAGATTTAGATATCATGACCATGCTTTTATATTATTTATGATTCCTATGCTCTTCATTCTCTTTATGTTAACCTAAATTTGACCAATTTAAATAAGTTTGAGTCTTTAATAAATTTTTAAAATGAAAGTCACTATAACTTCAACTTATAGATATATAAAAAATGATGTGTATTCCTTTTAAAAGAGAAATAAAAAGGCTTTTATTAGGTTCGTCAGGTTTCAAAGTTATTGTTCTTCCCCATTGTCTCTAAAGCTGACCTGTCAGAAAGGATCATCAAGTTAGAATTCTACGGACGTTTATTATTGCCTCGTGCCAGGTAAGTCTTTGAGCTCTAATGTTCATGTGCCACGGCCACTGTTGCATTTCCCCATAGCTCTCATTTTATATTACATTACTATTTTAACTACAAAAGTGAAATAATAATGTCAGAGCAAGTTTAGAGAATAGAGAGGGAAAACATTCATTTTCCACCTAAACACTTTTCTTCCATTTTCTCATCCAATTTTGTTCACCAGTCTACTTTGCTTATTTGCAATAAGAAAGCACATATTAGTTATGGCTAATATTCTGGCATCTGAAAATTGCAAGGAAAAACTGATATGGGATGTGCCAGCAGTTATTTTTGAACACCTCGATTTCCCCTAATAATGGGCTGACCTTTAGTAAACATATAATCTATTTGTATGTCCAAGAGACATAACAATCTATCCTCATTCTATAAGAAACAGACCCGTTATTATTCTTTCTTTCCCTCTCTGCCTCATCACCACCGTGAAAACTTTAATTTCCTTTGCAAGCTTTTAAAAGAACCTTGTCTAATCTTTAGGACTGAGACCCAGAATCTAGGACATGAATGTGATAATATTGTACTGGGTAAAAATATAGTTGAACACAAACAAAGTGGGCTTTCTGGAAGCTGTAACATTTAGTACAGATTGTTCTGCCATGCTTGCCCAGAAAAATAATGTTGACCCTTCTAAATAGGAGATTACAGTGAAAATGTCAAACAAGTCCATTGTTCTCTTTTCTTCATTTGAACATTTTTGTTATTTTACTGACATCAATAAAGTCATACAGAAACACTCCAATCCTTAAAAGCCAACAGAAAATAAATAACACGTAACAAAAGAATGATGCACTTAGGCAATAGCAATATCCAGACATTTAATGGAAAAAAAATGTGGTCTGTATTTATCTTACATAAATGTATCTTCTTCTCACAAATAAGTCTATAAATAGGCTATAAACAGAATACAATGTTTTAGCCTTTATTTCAATCTGTAATTACCTACATTTTATCCATCTCCTTATTGCATGAAAGATTGTTATTCAATTTTTCGATTCACATCCTCTGCATCTCTATATTTTATCAGTAATTCATTCAACAAATATTAATTGAATGCCTTCTATGTGCCAGGCAACTTTCTAGGTGGTTGGAGTGTAATGCTGAACATAAATTCCTGCATTTGTAAAGCTCTCTTTCGAGTGAAGAAAGGCAGATAATACACAATAAACCCAATAAATATACACGCAAGAGGGAGATGAGTGCTATGGAAAAACAAGCAGAATTCAGTTACAAGATCAGAAATGCTGTGGGGAAGATGGTTTGCAGTATTAAACAGGTGATTCGGGTAGCTGATAGGCAGAAAGAACAGTCAGAACAAAGGCTCTGAAGTAAAAGTGTCTGACCTGTTAGGAAACAATCAGAGTGAAGGAGAGAGTAATAAGAGACAAAGTCAGAGAGGTCAGAGAGGCCTCCCACACAGGAGCTTGGAGACCATGGGAAGGAGTTTGCTTTTATTATGGCAACCTGTGTAGAATTGCTGGCTTTAGAAAATAAAAAAGACAGACACCCATTTAAATATCAATTTCAGATAAACAACAAATACATTTTTAGCATACGTACACTACATACAATATTTGGGACATGCTTATTTATAAAATATCATGCGTTTTTCTATTTAAATTATCTGGATGTTCTGTATTTTTTCTGACAATTCTAAACCATGGTGCAGTTGTAAGCAGAGAAATTACATGACCTAATTTATTTAAAATAATCAATCTGCCTAGAAAATTATTTTCAATGATTTATTTAAATTATGAGTTATTTAAAATTATCACATGTTGGTAGGCACAAAACAGTCACATGGGGTATAAAGCACAGATTAGGGAACATAGTCAATACTGTAGTAACTGTATATAGTGCCAGGTGGTTACTATACTAATTGGGGAGATCACTTTGTAAGTTATATAAATGTTTAATCACTATGCTGTACACCTGCAGCTAATATACAATAATATTGAATGTCAAAAGTAAAAAAGAAAAAGAAAATGATCATTGTTGCCTAGAGAATGGACTTAATGGGGCAAGGGCAGAAATAGGGAGATGTTTGTGGCGGCTTCTGCAGTGATCCATGTGAGAGATCGTGGTGCCTGGAACCAGGATAATAGATGGTGGTAGACAGACAGTTATAAGAAAAAGTAGGAAGAAAAGAAACAAGCAAGACATTTTACTTATGTATTGCCATATGTATAAACAGATATAGTTGATATGCATAAGTTTGATTAATTTAGATTAACTGGTTATATGATCACTTCTTTTTTGGGGGAGAGGGGAAGAAGAAAACTGTGGCTTCATTGCAGACCTGAATAAGAAAGTAGAAATGCAAAGGAGAACTCTGGACTAGAAATCAAAGCACCTGAGTCCTTTGTCACTTATATATACATGATTTAAGAAAAATTACCGTGTTTCCCAAAAAATAAGACCGGGTCTTATATTAATTTTTGCTCCAAAAGACGCATTAGGGTTTATGTTCAGGAGATGTCATCCTGAAAAATCATGCTAGGGCTTTTTTTCCGGTTAGGTCTTATTTTTGGGAAAACATGATACAAATTCTGAGAACTCTAGTTTTCTCTTTTGTACGTGTGGAAATAAATTTCCACCTTGTTTACATTATCAGATTACTGTGAAGACCTGATGAGTCTGGGTACTTTTGATTGTCTGTAACGTGTCATCTAAGTACTAGTTGCTATAAAGATTGAAGTTACAGGTAAACTGTATGGATAAAACTATGCAAGTGGGAAAACAAAGGCTTCAGTAGGCTGAAGAAATGTCCTAATCTTATTTCAAGGAAAGACAAGTAAAAACAAAACAAAACAAAACAAAAAAACATTTTTCTTCTAGGTAACAGATCAAAGATACCAAGAATACATAATATTCTTTGGAAAATCATGTGCATGCCTCAGTTTCACTTTTCTTCTCTCCACCTTTCTTCTTTCAACAGAAGCAAGCAGGCAGCAAATATTAGCACATATTCTTTTCAGTGTAATGGGGTGTTCCACAGAGAGAAAAAAGTAAACTTCATGAACACTCAATTACTCTTTATCTCAGAAAATTATTTACAGTGGAATGTAGTCAAGGTGATTAATCAGAAAATAATCAGATTCTACTCTAGTCTCAAGAAGAATAGATTTGCCAGTGTTGGAATCAGAGTGTGAAATGATGTAAGGAACTGAAAAAGAAACATGGCCAGTATCTACTCATCCATACATCCATTTATTTAATAATTACTTCTGGAGTTTTCATTATGTATAAAAACCTACAGGGTATTCAAACTAAATAAAATAGAATCACTACTCTCAAAATAAATTTACATCGATAACCAAAATATTAGGTAGAATATGGCACTATAGGAGAACTACAGATGACATGTTATAGTATATAGTGCATAGTAGTGCAGAAAGAAGAACGGACACAGCAAGAGTTGATCCAAAAAGGCTACAGATATGGCAGCTATTGTCAGGTGGTGGCCTACCAGGTAGAATAGTTCACTGTGGTGAAAATGCAGGACAAATGGAAGGAATGAAGAAAGCTAAAGTGGTCAAATAGGTTAATGCAACATTATAGAAGATATTAACTGTCAGATGAAGGTATATAGTTTTATTATGTTGCTCAAAGTGAGCTATCAAAGCCTTTTGAGCTGAAAGACTAACAGAGCCAAGATGAAGAAAAATCAATCTGGCAGCATATACATGAAGAACTGCATACAAGAAGACAAACTAGAAAACATTTATGATTATCCAGTGGAAAGGTGGCAATAGAATAGAGAGGATTTATTTGTGAGGTGTGTATCAGTTAGGATTGGAATTAAATATGTGTAATGGGCAATCTAAAATAAGGATAGCTTATACATGATAGAAGTTCAACTGTCTCTTGTTTAAATGAAGACAATTCACAACACACAATAACTAACATAGTGAATTCATGGAGTCTTCAGAGGAGCCAAACTTTCTATACTACCATCCTTGTGATCCTCAAGACAGTGACTGGCTCTCCATCATCACATCCTCATTGCAGGCCTGGATAAGAAAGTAGAAGCACAAAAAAACACCTCCTCCCCTGAGTCATATATGATATGATGTCCAATTTAATAGGAAAAAGGGTTTAAGCAAAAGCATGAGAATTATACATGTCATAAAAATTGTAAGACTGAATGTTTGAGTCGATAGCTATAACTGTAAGAGAAATACTAAGATTATTAGGAAGCTAAGTTTAAAGAGAGGAGGGTAATTAGATCAGGTTGAAATATCCACAAGCATAAAATTATGTTCCCTATTGTAGATATTTTAAAACACTGGAATTTATCATATTTTATTACAACTTAAAAGAATCTGGCATAATTAATATCAAGTTGATTTATTCATTTATTGGAAATTTGTTACCTATCTAGATTTTCTGGGGGGAGGGGTGTTGGCTTTTCTAGCCCAATGGCACAATTCAAAGGTACTATGCTATTGTGAAATGACTCTCACAATCATTTTTGCTCTCCTATCACTACTCAGTTTGAAAACTCGTAGAAATTTGATGAATTTTAATTTAACCTGATTGTACAGTATAGTACTTAGAATAAGAGGAAAAAAGAGATATTGAATTCTTTCATTCATTCAACAAATATTTATGAGCACCTATCATACGCCAGGCACTGTTCTAAGTGTTGAAGATAAGATAGTTAGTAAAACAGACAAGGTATTTTCCTTTAGAAGTTTACATTCTGGAAGGAATATGGTAAGAATCGAGGAGGTCAGATCACCAACAAATCAGATAGATAGATGACGATGATAGACAGATGATAGATAGATGATAGATAGATGATAGATAGATAGATAGATAGATAGATAGATAGATAGATAGATAAAGATAGATGTAGATATATGTACATAGATAGATAAATAAATAGATATACATATATACATGTATACATATATAATTTGAAGAAAGCAGAAAATAGAGTTGAGAAATAGAGCAGAGAAAGCAGGATAGTGACACAAAGATTGATGAGGGACAGAGGGAGGATGAGTCAAGTATACACCTAGGCAAAAAGCCCTAAAAGCAGAGGCAAGAGCAGATGCAAAGTTAAAAGACAGGGGGAAGGGGAAATGGTGCCAGGAGTAAAATCATATAGTGACTTGCAACACATGGTAAGGACCTCATTTTAGTATATTTTTAAATGAATCAAGTGCATGGATAGTCCGATGGACTACAGAATGAGATGAACTATTTCAAACTGGTCTAAAGAGATTATTGGTTTGCACATAATGACTTTGCCTTAGGAAAAAAATCAACTCTTTTTAAAAATTTACGTGCTTGAAATCTTCTATGACTGTTCGATTCACTTTGCTTTCATTTTGTAATAATTTTGAATAGGTTTGATCGGAAACACCAAGTATCGGAATTAAATCTAAAGTGTGTGAATCTGTAATACCCTGAGTGTGCGCACTTCCCTCCCTACAGGCTGAACTGTGACTTCTGTGATCTTTGTACAGCTATTTTCTTCTGATATGGAGCACACACATGAGCGTGTACCCAACCTCGGTAGATCTCCATGGTTATCAGAGGATGAACTGCCCCTCTGTCCCTAGAAGAGATGGAATTTTTTTCACCTGAAAATGAATAGCATCTAGGCTGCAGTTTCAGAATGACATATTCAATAGTGAGTGACACATTTGTATTCCAATATAAGCACAATGCATTTAAATCACATTGAAGAAAAGATGAAGAGCATTGATGCAGGCACTTATTATTCCAGGCCACACTGACACATATTCAAAAACATGAACCCAAGAGGTCAACTGTGCAATTATGAATTCACTAAACACTGCACTCAGAGTGGAAATCTCTTTCTATAATTACAGAAAGAAGTAAGCTGAAATGAATTGATAACTGATGGAACAGAATACCTATTTTCCAGGAATAACAATATATGTATAATAATTATTATAAATATAACACTAATTTATACATATAAATGGAATTTGTGTATTTTCCCTATTTGGATTATATTCCTTAAATATACTTATGAATATTCCAAATTAAATTTAAAAAATCTACAATGTATTCACTTTAAATGAATTTCTTTTCTTTCCTTTCAGTATTCAGTATTCTGGATAATGACAAAGAAAGTTCTGAATGAAAGAATGCTTCCATTCAGAACTTTCTTTTTCATTATCCAGACAGATTACACTACCGTAATTTTGTCAATTTTGAGTGTAGATACAATTTTTGAAACCCTTCACATGCCGTGTAGTTTGGAATGGAGCTGTTTCATCAATGCTCAGCCTACAGGTAGACGTCTGTGTGTTTGCAGGTTGTGACCTACTGGAGCAAGTCAGCGCATAGAGCTAGGCTTGAACAACAGGTGTTTCCATGTATAAGGAAAAGGAAACCAAGTAAGAAGAAAGGACAATGCATTGAACAATGAATGAATCACGGAAGTATGAAACTATAGAAAGGAGACAAAATTAAAATTAACGAAACAGTAGGGTTTGGTTTCTATTTTATGGTCTTAATGAAGACTCTCTGGTCATGAATGTAAGACAGTCATCAGCCAGTCTGAAAATATAGCAGATCCTTAAGAACTAAATCTTTCCAACAATGTATAAAAATAATTATAACTACAACCAAGTGAGCTTTATCCAAGGTATGAAAGACTGGTTTTAACATTCAAAACTCAATTATAGTAAGTCCTCACTTAACTTCTTTGGTTGGTTCTCAGAAACAGTGATTTCAAGCAAAACTACGTACGACAAAACCAATTTTACCATAGGCTAATTGATCTAAATAAGAGTTAAGTTCCCATAGCATATTTCTGGTCACAAAAATGTCACCAAACTTCTAAATAAAGACCTAAAGCACTTCTAATACTAAACATTGAAATAAATATGAGCTATACATGCATTTAAGAATGATTAATAAAAATAAGTAAGATAATTATTTTCTAACCTAGTTATTCCAGCACAGGATCATGGGTGCCCTGAGCCTCTCCAGGCAGCTCAGGGCGCAAGGCAGGAACCCACTCTGAACAGGACTCAGGGCATGCACACACACGCGCCCGCACACACACCCATATTCACTCAACCTGAGACAATGTAGACTTGCCAATTCGCCGAGTCTGCACACCTTTGGGATGTGAGGAGAATCTGGACTACCCAGAAAAAAACCCACACAGATGTGGGGAGAATGTGCAAACACCACACAGACAGGGGTGCCAGCTAGGAATGTAGGAATCTTTTATTTATTTTTTTTATCAATGTTATAAAGAAACAACATTGAAAGAAATGATGTTATTTGAGGACCTGCTATAATATAATCCAACACATCAACAAACAAACAACAACAACAAAACCCAATAATACAATTGTATCAATAAATGCAGAAAAAGCATTTGGAAAATCTAAGACCCATTCACGATAAAAATCTCTCAGAAAATAGGAATAGAGAACTTCTTCAACTTGACAAAGATTACAAAAAACCTACAGCTACCATCATCCTTAATGGTGAGATACTAGAACGTTTCCCATTAATATCAGGTACAAGGCAAGGATATTTCCTCTCACCACTCCTTTACGAAATCTGATTGGTAGTACTTGCCAGTTCAATTAGGCAAGGAAATGAAATGAAAGATCTCCAGATTGGAAAAGAAATCATAAAACTTCGTGTTTGCAGTTGGCGTGACCAACCACATAAAGTATCCAAAATATGAGGTGTAATCAAAACATAGGGTGAAATGCTTAAATTTAAAAAAAAATTATTACAGATACATTGTCATAAATCTCCATCAAAATACTCCCCCTCACTTCGAACATACTTATCCCATCATTCTTGCCACTTTTGAAGCAGTTCTGGAAGTCCTCTTTCATGAGTGTCTTCAGTTGCGCTTCTATGACTGCCTCAATGTCCTGAATTGATTCAAAACATTTACTTTCCATGGTCATTTTAACTTTGGGGAAGAGCCAGAAGTTTCATAGTGTCAGATCCAGTGAATAAGGTGAATGAAGACACACTGCAATGTTTTTATTTGACAGAAATTGCCGTACCAGAAGCGATGTGTAACACCGGAGCCTTTCCGTTGTGATCACAAAAGAGGGTGACTGCTGCTGCCAAGTGCCATCCAACAGAAAGACAGGGATCTACAATACTAGAAGCAACATGTCAAACCTTGGTAACAATGTGTGACAAGTTTCAACTTGTTCTGTGCAGTCAGTGGTGTGTGAGCTACAGCTGACAGAAGGTGTGTTTTAAAGTATGCCGCATCAAGAATTGTACACTTGAAACCTATGTAACTTTATTAATAATTGTCACCCAATACATTTAATTTAAAACAATAATAAAATCAAAACAAATAAATACGTAAATAAATAAAATATCATGTAAATCATCCTTCACCATGACAACACTCTGTGTTACACATTGCTTCTGGTATATAGCAATTCACCATATTGTTTGATCACACCTTATAATTGACTAACAAAATAAAAAATCCTGGAACTAGTAAGTAATTATGGCAAACAGCATACAAGGTTAATATACAAAAGTCAATTCTTTCCTATACATGAACAATGAATAAATAAGATTTGAAATAAAAAATACAATAGCATTTACAATAGTACCACCAAAAATGAAATGCATAGGTATAAATCTACAAAATATGTGCAAGACCTATATCTGAAAAACTACAAAACTTTGATGAACAAAATCAAAGAGGAAGTAAATAAACGGAGAAATATTACATGTTCATGGATAGAAAGATTCAATATTGTTAAAATGCCAGTTCTGTCCAACTTGATCTATAGATCAAACGCAATCCAAATAAAAACTCCAGCATAGTTACTTACTGGATATCAACAAACGGATTCTAAAGTTTATATGGAAAGGCAAAAAACTGAATAGTCAACACGATATTTAAGAAGATCAGAACTGGAAGACTGACATTACCCAAACTTATTACTCACTATAAAACTAGAGTTATCAAGATAGTGTGGGATTACTGAATGAACAAATAGAACAAGCGAACAGTATAGCAAGCCCAGAAATAAACCCCTATAAATATAATCAACTGTATTTTGACAATGAGCAAAGGCAATACAATTGAGCAAAGATAGTCTCTTCAACAATGGTGCTAAAACAACTGTACATCATGTGCAAAAAAATGAATCTAGACAGAGACATTACGCCCTTCATAAATTTTAACTCAAAATGGACTATATACCTACATGGAAAATGCAAAGCAATAAAACTCCTAGACAATAACATAGGAAAAAAAACCCTAGATGAACTTCAGTATGGCTATGCCTTTTTAGATACAACATCAAAGATAGGCTAGATTTCATTAAAACGAAAAACTTCTACTCTGTGAAATACAATCTCAAGAGATTAGAAGACAAGCCACAGACTGGGAGAAAATATTTGCAAAAGACACATCTGATAAGGAACTGTTACCCTATATACAAAAAAGAACTATAAAAAGTCAACAATAAGAAAACAAACAATCATAAAAAAATGGGCCTTAACAGACATCTCATCAAAGATATGCAGATGGCTAATCACATATAAAAAGATGCTCTATATCATATGTCATTAGAGAAATGCAAATTAAAACAACAATGAGTTACCACTACACACTTATTAGAATGGCAAAAATCTGGAACACTGACAACACCAAATGTTGGCAAGTATGTGGAACAACAGGAACTTTCATGCTTTACTGGTGGGGATGCAAAACGGTACAGCTGCTTTGGAAGAGAGTTTGGCATTTTTAAAATAAAACTAAACGTATTCTTGCCATACAACCCAGGCATTGTGCTCTTTGATATCTACCCAAAGAAGCTGAAAACTTATGTCCACTACACAAAACCCTGCACACACATGTTTATTGCACCTTTACTCTTAATTGCCATACTTGGAAGCAACTGAGATGTTCTTCAGTAGATGAATGAATATATAAACTGTGGTCCATTGAGACAATGGAACATTATTGAGTGTTAAAAAGAAATGAGTTGTGAAGCAATGAAAAGATGTGGAGAAATCATAAATTCATATTACAAAATTAGAAAAGCCATTTTATAAAATCTATATATTATGTTATTCCAACTATATGTTATTCTGGAAAACACAAAGCTATAGAGACAATAAAAACATCAATGGTAGCCAGGAGTGGGAGGGGGGAAGAGAGATGACAAGGGGGCACACAGATTTTTAGAGCACTGCAAATACTCTACATTTAATTATAATAATGAATGTATGTCATTGTACTTTTCCAAACCCATAGAATGTACAACACTATGAGTAAACCCTCAGATAAACTATGGAATTTCGGTGACTATGATTCTGGTTAAGTGATTAATAATGGGGGAAGTTATGCATCTGGGTGCATGGTTATATGGAAAACCTCTTCACCTGCCTCTCAATTTTGTTGTAAACCTAAAACTTCTCTAAAAAATAAAGTCTTAAAAAACAGTTAAATGGCATATCTAAAACCTATCTATCTCATCAGTAATGACTACATATACTGGGAGTGCTAAAAAAAAATGTATACGCATGACTTGTATTCATCTTTTCTTATCAGTATATACTATTACAATTTTAATACAGGTTTTTTTCCTTTTTTAAAGTGTGTACACATTCTCTCTCTCTCTCTCTCTCTCTCTCTCTCTCCATATATATATATATATATATATATGGATTAAACAGTAGATAAAAAGGCAGATATAAGCCAAACACATTAAAAAATGGCTCAGCTATTTGTTGTCTACAATATATACTTTACATTTAAAACACAAATATATAGGTTCAAAGTGAAAGGATGGAAAACCGTAATCCATGCAAACAGTAACAAAAAGAGAGCTGGAGTGCCTACATCGCTATGAGTGACATCAAATCCTAGCTGCTTAAAAAAAATGGCTAATTCAGTACTAAAGCAGAAATTATACAACATGAGTCTGGAGCATCTTACAGTGTCAGAATGTAAAGAACTTCTTAAACACACAACACACACATCACATACCACACACACAACAATGAAGGTAATTTAAAGATGTCAAAGGGACACAAGAACCAACTGAAAGAGCTTCCAATGGCCAAAGCTGGAACAATTTGAAAACAAAATGGTATTTCAGTATAATTAAAGTATAAAAAAATTATGATTCCAACTAATATAAATGTCTGAATAAATACATAAATGGGAGTGAATAGACAAACCTCCCATACAGAAAGAATCCAAATAATGTATGTATATATACAGAGGGTGACAAAAAAGAAAATGTATACATATTTTAAGAAAGGAAAACTGTATGAATTGTAATAGTCAATATATACCAATAACAAAAGATGAATACAAGTCACGGTTGACTTCTGCAATTACAAGAGGTGCTCAAAGTGGTTACCATCAGCGTCCAGACACTTCTGATTATGGCAAACTACTGCTTAAGCAATGTTGACTGAAATGTACTCGTACATTTTTTTGGCATGCTATATGCATATGCTCTGACTCAAGGAAATTAAGCATAATTCTTCACTACTTAAGTGTGGGCTACACAATTGAATAAAGTATGGACTTTAGTTATAATGATGGCATTGGTTTATTAATTGTGGCAAATGTACCATATTAATATTAGGTTTTAATAATAGGTAACACTGAGTGTTGGACATATGGGAACCATGGAGTGTCTTCACAACCTTTCTATATATCTAAAACTAATCTAAAATAAAGAATATATATTTTTAAAATAGAGTTTATGCATGTTGGTATAAACTTAAGGGGACATTTTCTCCCACCACTCACAGAGTAGTGAATGACATCTTTCAAATCACCTGATAATGGGTGATGGAGTTTCCTTCAACAGCTTATTGGGGGCAAATGAGAAAACTATTCAGACAAGAATTAGAGGGAAAAAAATCTAAGAAGATGGAAGTGAATGCAATAGAAAGGATAATGCGATGAATTGTTCCAAACAAGAAACACTTCGGAATTAAACAATGTATATTGTTATACAGTTTTCCACATCTATTAACATTACAGGTTAGTACATTCAAAACTGTGTATACTGTATTTCATGAGAAATTCAAAGAATTTTTCAAAGGCTTTTTTTATTGGAAATGTTGTCCTAATTCATGACTTTAAACTTTTTTCTACCTTCATCTTTCCTCACTAGATTAATCCAGTGAATCGAAATTTAGCATTCATGCAATTTTCTAGAAACATGAGTTAGATGGAAAGGATTTAGCTTGTTTAAATCAGCCTGCTCCTACCACTGGCTCTGACTGGGTTGATTCTCGTAAAATTGTGCTGGGAGAGGGTCATGTTGATTTTTTTTTCAAAATCCAACTAGAAATAAGAGTTTATTAAAATCTCCATGAAAATCTATTTGTCTTACCTCATGAAGATGTAGTTGTATGCACATACAGTTCTTCTTATGGACTCTTAGTAACCCCGTAAAGCACAATATTTGTATTTTTAATTGAACTGTCTAGGAATCCATATTTTTATTTAATTTGACAAAACATTTAATCCAATGTGAGAGACGTTTGAGAGGAGGGATTAGTTTTCAATTTTAAATATATTATCAACGGTCTGAAAATATTACTAGGTGGTTCTTAAAGTCTAAAAAATAGATTAATTTTATGTAAGAAGAATAAGTCGTAGACATTTTCTGTACAACATTGTGCCTATAGTTAATAATACTGTATTTGGCACTTCCGAATTTGTTAAGAGGCAGACCTCATGTTAAGTATTGTTAGCAAAATAAAATAAAATAAAATAAAATAAAATAAAATCCTAAATAGGTCTTAAAAAAACAATAACCAAATAATCCTTGTTCTTTGGGCCTTAAGTAGGAATATCATAAGGGAGAATGATTAGAATTAAAAGTTATATAAACCTAGAAATTATGTACTACACAGTACTGGGTAAACTGCTTAAACTTTTGATCTTCAGTTTTCTCACATTTATTATGGGAATAATAGTACCTACAGCACAGAGTTCTTACAGTTATTCATTGAGATATTATGTGGAAAGCCTCTGGGAGATTATCAGGTACATAGTTGGCACTAGTAGCCAGGAATATACAAATCACTCATTGTACTACATTTAGGAATATTAGTCCTCACAAGCTAAAATTTGTTAAAATGTTAAATGCCACAAACAGCGGCATTTTTAAAAATGGCCATTGGCCACTACATTTCACAGATAGTGACACCAAGTTTTAAAGAAGTGAAATAATGTGCCCTAAGACACAGATTTTGTTAGTGCTGATTTCAGGGCCACAAACATATAACTTAGCTAGGTGAGTGACATGTACCCTACAGCACACCACCCAGGAATAATGTTTACTACTATTTTTACAATAACCAAAGGTCACTCTTAAACTGAAAATCACATTTCTTGTCAGTATAATTATTTAAATTAACTTTTTGGAAAATAAATCAGGGGCCAAAAAGTTACTGAAATATGTCCACTTTTTGAAAGGCAGATTTTCTTTCTACTTAATCATTATCAGTGTTTTGTTTTGCTTTGTTTTTTAATTTGATTTTATTTTAGAATCTCCTGGGAATGCAAATTGTTATTTAAATTCAAGATTAAAAAGAGATCCAAGATGGTGGAATAGATAAACACTGTACCTGCGTCCTTCCATGAACACATTAAAATTACAACTAAATTACAGAACAATCAACCTAGAGAACCATTTGAAGTCCAGCCAAACAGAAATCCTACGACTGAAAACATAATGAAGACACAACACATGGAGACTGGCAGGAGGGAACTGGAACAGGCCCAAAATCTCTGTGTAGTAGTGGAGAATCAGGAAGATGCAGGAAGAAATCTCAGACACAGAGGTTCTTCCCCCCAGAGGAGCAGGGCACCCAGACCCCCACACCAGGCTCCCCAGCCCAGAGCACTGGTGCCAGGAAGAGGAGCTCCCACAACAATTGGCTGTGAAAACCAGTGGGGATTCCAATCATCTGGGTGGGATGGAAGGCTTCAGGAAACCCAAACATCCTCTTAAAGAACCTGAGCACAGACTCACTCGCTTGCTAGCACTCACCTTGGGCTCCAGTGGAGAGGCGGTGACTTGGGAAGCATCGGAGATATATGAGTGGCCAGACTGAGGTGTGTGGCTTTGGGGAGAGGACTGGAAGACAGTCGGCATTTTCCCTGTGTGAAGACCTCCTCCAGTGCAGCTAGCAGGCTGGTGCCATCTTTAATAAGTTGAGTCCGCCCCCACCATGGCCAAATTTGAATCTGATTGGCCTGGTGAGTTCCGCTGATCCACTCTGCTGACTCACTGAGACCATACCCCACCAACTTCCCCAATGCCAGAGGCACTTTCTCCACGAGCAGCCAGCCCTGCCTGAATTACACTCTGTCTTGGTAAATTATTGGAGTCTGGCAGGCCCCCAGCAGGTGGTGACTGGCTTCTGTGTGCTCTGAGAATTTTACTGAGTAGCTCCAGACTCAGCATTGGCACCAAACCAGTGACCACAACTCTTCCCACTCTAGTGACTCCCTGACACCCTGCCTCACCCAATTTGCCTGGCTTCTTTCCCAGTGCCTTCACCAAATTGTCTCCAAGGGACAAGAAAAAAGCTTAATCTAAGAAACTGGTCATGTGTATCCCTATCCCACTTTTCTCCCCACAAGAAGCCCTACTCTACTAGTTGCTCTTTGCTACACATTTTATAGAGATAGCCTCTGCCCTTGAACTGAGTATGTAACTGGGCCTATATCCCACTGAGCTACAGATATAAGTCATATTTTAATATCTACATCAACTGTAGAAGTTCTATATTGGTCCATATTTGTCGTATGCCACTTTATATATCTTTTAGCTGCTCCAATATTCAAATACAGTAGAGAAACGGCATCTGTCAAGCCTTGTTAAACTTAAAAAGCAGCATGTCCTCTTCCAGCATAGATAACTAAAATGAACTACAGCTGACTATGAGCTAGAGTCTGAAATAAAGCCTTGGTCTGACCTGCAACTAAACAGTTGCACTTCTAGAAAAGGTCTTCTGCTTCCACGTTAGAAGAAAAATGAATAATTGACATTGAGTTTAAAGAATTTTATATATGACACTAATTCATAGCATGTAGAAGGTTTCAACAATTGTCTGTTGAAGTAATGAACAAATGAATGAATAGTGTTTTTCTTTCCCTTTGGTGGCATGAGATACACATGATTCAACACCAAAAGGGACATAGCCTCTTTGTCCCCTAAGATACAAGCACAGCAGTAAGCATACATGTCCACATGCAGAAAGAGCAATCAAAGTGAAGAAACTGAAAACTAATAACAATTGTTCCAGCAGATAAAATTTCCAGACTATGATAGCAGATGGATTATTTCAGAAACTAGAACAGTACATATACCTGAGTAATTAAGAGGATATACACAGCAAACCCATATGGAAGAGGTACAGGAGCACATGGGGGAAATGACATCTGAAAAAACTCAACAGCAAATGAAGATTTATTATTAGTAGATCCTCCAAACTTGGAGAAACTCTTCACCCAACAGTTTCCTTTTAAGCCACTGTACCTGTACCTCTTGGATTATATTTTACAAATAGCCTCCCCTCCCTCCATCCCCCGAACTCCCTGAGGTTGGAAATAAAAATTACCCAGAATTTAAGAAATATTTTCTTGAAATTTTATTTAAACTCCACAAAACAGTGGCTCTAACAAGGGAGAAAAATTTTTAAAAGACCAAAAGCAGATTGTACACATTTTTTATTCAATTATTTAGTTAGCTTCTTGCATTAAGCAATGATTCCATAAAAGTGACAAACTTTTACTTTGTTAATTTCCATGAGTCATTTAAAAATTCCCATGACTCTCTCCTGAGCAGAAACTCAAGCCTTTGGGGACGAGCTCCCAATTCACAGCTGTTTAGCATCACATTATCATGGTTTGTTATGACATCCATCTGGATTGTCTCTTTGAAGATCAATTTCCAAGTGAGCAATCAGATCAAGAGTAGTCAATCTAATTCAATGACCCAGATAACTAGAATAGTGCTGGTAATTTTGATGACTAAAATGACAAATACAATTCAATTGAGCAAAATTGATACAGCTCAGTACTTGGCGTGATGTCAGCACACATACACAAACAAAAACCCCTATGAGCCAGACCAAAGCACTTTGTGGATATAGGCCATCACTGCTCCTTTCTTGTCATTGCACTGCATGCCAAGGGTCTATCACTTTTGACAGCTCCATCATAATAATGAATTGTACATTCTATATTCCCTACATTGCCTGACCTTAGTGAAAAATAAATTGAATTTTACCCTACCTCAATCATATAGAATTTAAAGGTAAAGTTCTTAGAATATAATTAAAGTAATCACAATCACTTATCACAAAGGTGGGAAAAGGTTTCTTTTTTGTCAAAACAAGCACAATGCCATATAATTTGCAATTTTGGAGATCATTTTAGAAAAAGGAAATTTGGAACACCTGTTGTTGTCAAGGCTCAGGAAAACTGCCAGTAGCATTTTAAATGGTGCTTTTACCTGTTTCATACAACAGCTGAGCTTCACCATCTGGGCCAGGCTGAAATTTCCATGAGTTTAGCCAAATTGTCAGAATAGCATCCTTTTGCTGGTTCTTCAAGAAATGAACTGATTGGGAAAACTGAAAATACATTTGACATCAGAATGCCATCTCCAAATGCGTGAAGCCCAAGTGCCATAAAACGATGGAAAAACTATTAGACTTACACACCGTATAATCATTTCTAGTGTAGCACTGTATTAGAATTGGGGATTAAGCCAACAGAGTATGTTTGTTTAGAATTGTGATAATTGCCAGATGCAGAACAGTATAAAATCATTCCTCAAAACGGAACATTGCGTTTTTCTAATGGACAACTAAATAAATAAACATGTTGTAAATGTTTCAACAAGTCAGACAGAGGGATACTTTAGAGCAAAAACAACATATACTTTCAGATCATACTTTTCCTACGAAGCACTTTAGACAATGTCAATGAAGTTGAACTGCACTAAATTCATTTTATCCTCAGACTTTGGAGATTTTACTTCAGAATTATTGTTTAAAATTAAAAAAATCAGAAAATTATTCATTTCTAGAATGAACATTTTTAACAAGATGTAATTTATACACTGTGAAATGCACAGATCTTAAGTGTAATATTTCAATGCATCTTACAAGTGCATGCATCCACATACCCCACATGGATACCAAGATAAAAATTATTTCCAACAACCCATGAAATTCCCTTTTCATGCTATTTCAGGTCAACCTGCATAAAGTACTATGTTGGAGGCCAAGGTGAGCCATTGTCTGTGCCCTGCCTGGGGCTATTTAGTACAAGATACAAAGTGATCTGCAGATGGTTGCCACTTGTGCTGGGCTTAGTGGTGCCTGGGAGAGGCTAAGCCGCAAACTGAGGCTGGCTGCCACTAGTGACAGGCTCGGGGTTGCTTAGTAAGAGGTACAGGACACACTGAGGTCAGATGTTACTTTCTTGGGCTTTGTGAACCTTGGAGAGATTTTAGGAAAGTCCCAAGCATGAGCCAAGACATGCTATTTTTATGGAAAAACCACTGGAAGTGGCTAGGGTGTGCCCACAAGTTCAGTGGGGTGAGGTCTCAGGAAGCACTAGGGTGGGGCAAATAGTATTACCCAGGTTGATGGAGACTCAGATATGGCACCCACCTACAATTATAGGCAGGGTGGGAAGAGGGCTCAAAAAAGAAACAATGATTTCTGCCAGAACTTTTGTCTGGAAAAAAGCTGCCCCTCCAGACAATTTAGTTTGTCCCCATATGACCCTAATACCTTTCAAGATGCTGTCGCAGCACTGGAGCTCAGAGCAAATGAGTCCATTAGTCAGTGAGCCCATGTGAGCCCTTTAGGAGGAGTGCCTGGGAGTGCAGCCACCCTCCATCTCACTCAGCCACAATTGTTGCTGGTTTTCACAGCCAGATGTTGTGGGGCTGGGAATCCTCACTCCTCCAGGGTCACCTCCACAATCCAAATATCCATCCCAATTTTTAACCTCCACACACGGGTGTGGGGTAAACTCATTCTGCATCTCTACCCCTTCTGTCAGTTTCCAGATGGCTTCTTTTGTATATCTTTAGTTGTAGGACTCCTGTTCAGCAAGACTTCAGTGATTCTCAATGATGGTTATTCTGTAGTTTAGTTGTAATTTTGATGTGCTCTTGGGAGGAGACAAGTACAGTGTTTAATCTACTCTGACATCTTGACCAGAAGCCTTTCTCTATCTTCTTAAGGTTGAAGCTTAGACCATTGATTTTAAACCTTTGTTTCTAATATAACATTAAAAGACATAAATTTCCTCTTAAGCACTTTTCTATCTATAGCCCACAAATTTTCACTATCATATTATTACTTTCACTTGTAATATAATCTTAAACTCATTGGATATTTAAAGGGAAATTTTTTAAATTTCCAAATATTTTGATACTTTCTAGATACCTTTTTGTTATTGATTTTTCATTTAATTCAATGCAGTCATAGAATGTACCCTTTAACATTACAGTCTTCTGAAATTCATTGAGGCATTGTATGATTCAGCACAGGATCGATAATGGTGAACATCCTATGTACACTTGGGGAAAAAAATAAATTTTGCAGTGCTAGAGTGGATTGCTATATACATATCAATTAAGTTGGTTAATAGTATTGTTCAGATCTTCTATAGCCTTACTGATTTTTTTTTTTACTTTCCATATATATATATGTGTGTGTGTGTGTGTGTATATATATATATATATATATATATATATATATATATATATATATATATATATATAATTTTTTTTTTAACATTGAAAGAAGAGTAACATTATCTCCAAAATCATTATGGATTTGTCCTTTACTCTTTTATTTCTATCATTGTTGGCTTCAATATTTTGAAGCCATATTATTAAATACATATAAATTTAAGATTGTACATTCTCTTTGATGCATTTATTCTTTCATCATCATATAGTGTGCCCCTTTATCTCTGATAATATTGTTTGTCTTAAGGTCTACTTTGGTATTATTTATATAGCTAGCCCACTTTTATGTTTAACATTTGGCTATTCTTTATTCCCTTTATTTTTAACCTATCAGTGACATTTTATTAAAATGCATCTCTTGTAATCAGTATGTAAATGTTTCTTGTTTTTAATCACATCCAACATTCTATATCTTTAAATCAAAGATTTAATCTATTTACATTTTCTGTAATTTTTTATTTGATTGCATTTAGTTTTACTATGTTACTGTTTGCTTTGAATTTGTGTAATATTTTTTTTCTTTCTTCCCTGCCTCTTTGTATTAATTAAATATTTAAATATTTTTTAACATAGGATTTTACTGACACTATAATCTTATCACCCTCTATTCACTTCATTACAGGAAGGATCTGTTGCCCTACATAGTAGGAGATGACCAAACACATGATACCCAATACTAAACATATAAGATTGGCAAGAATTTCTTAGTCACATATACTCACAGCCTCAGGGGAGGTGAACATTACATGCCATGGAAGGCTATGTGTGATTGCACTAAGGAGCTGAGTGAACAACCATGGGTTGTGAGAGACAGGCTTTCTAGGGACAGGAGTATGGATGACCCTTGGTTCCTGCAGGAGGATATGACTGGCTTGTTTGAATAATTTTCTGAGCTGAAAGGAAGGTGAAACATTAGGTTGAAGATCCAACAGGGTTCAAGTGGTCTGACTGATAGGGAAACTAACCAGAGGGGAACCTTTTCTGCTGGATGGGAGGCACATTTAGTGAAAGCAGGGTAACTCAAGGGTAGCCCTGTAATGCATCGTGAGGCTCAAAGATGTCAAGCATGTCTACCATAAATTAATACCATGCTGGTTTACATAAAACTTAATAATCTTAAAATGGTATAGTTCCATTTACCACTCTTTCATATTTTGTTATTTTAAGCATTAGTTTTGCATCAATGTATATTATAAACTTCATGTTACATTATTATTACTAATTTAAACCACTAAATATTTTGTAATTTTTTAAGAAAGAAGAAAAATGTTTTATTTTACCCTACATTTATAATCTCTTATGCCATATTATCCTTTGTGTACACCTCAGGATCTATATGGTGTCATCTTTCTTTGGATTAAAGAACCTTTTCTACGAGTTCTTATGTGGCTAATCTACTGGGGGCAATTTTTTCCAGTTCTTGCTTTTCTAAAATGTTGTTATTTCACCATAATTTCTGAGAAAAGATTTAGCTGAATATAAGATTCTAGGTTGACAGTTTTCTTTTTTCCTCACTTTAATGATGCACATTGCCATCTGCATTACATTGTCCTTAACATGAAATCTGCTTTATTCCTACCTTTATTCCTGTTTGTGTTATGCATCTATTTTTCCTCTGCCTGATTGGAAGATTTTTCTCTTTCTCTTTAATTTTAAAACATTTGTACATAATATGCCTACTTGATTTTTGTTGTTGTTGTTGTTGTTTTTATCCTCCTATAGACTCACTGAGCTTCTTGAATCTGGAGGATTGACATTTTTTATCAAATTTGAAAATGTTTTGTCATTATTTTTTTAATGAGTCTTCCTGCCACAACATCTCTCTCCTTTCCTTCTGGGTTCCATTTACATACATATTTGATTGCTTGATATTTTTCCACAGGACTCTGACAGTGTGTTCCATTTTCAGCCTTTTATCTACTATGTTTTAGTTTTCATGGTCTCTATTTATTTGTTATAAGTTATAAATCTTTTCTTCCAAAATGCCAGTTTTTAAATTCCTTATGGTGATATTATTTTCAGACATCTTACTGTCAGTTCTAGAATTTCATTAAGGTCTTTCCTATTGTTTCCATTTATCTATAAATATTCTCCATATTTTTATTCTTTTATAAATCCTTAAACTTATTTAAAATCACTACTTTAAAGATTCAACCTGCTAATTCTATCATTTCTGTATTCTGTGAATCTGCATTATTGACTTTTTCCTTTTAATAAGTCATATTTTCTTTCTTCTTCAATTTCGATTAGCTGTTGAATATTATGGATACTACATGATGATGGTTGTGGATAGTGTTGCATTTTATTTTGGTGAGAAGCTAATTTAAAGGCAGGCCATCTTGTCCTTTTGAGGCTTTTCAAAAAGATATGCTTTGGTGTGAATCTAAAGAAGCGCAAATTCTAAGGCTAGAGTATTCTTGTTACTAAGACATGGCTCATCTGCTGTCTCAATTGAATGCTCTGAGAGTTTAGTGGAGAACTCTATTCCTATACCTCCCTAAAATTTGTGACCAATGGAATTTCCATTTGGTTTGCAGTTTCCCTTTTTCTCCTGTTCTCTGCCAAGCTTCAAGAGTCTCACCCCATGAACACATAGCTTGAATATTGGCCTTATATCTGGTTCCCTGTTCTGCAAATTACAGCCACATCTGGAGCCTCAGCCTTTAATCCTTGCCTCCTGCGCCTAGTGAGACTGCCGTACTCTGGACTCCACTTCCCATTGCCATTGTCCAAAAAGTGCTTCTAGGTAGAGAACCAGGAAGTGTCTGTGGTTCACCCCACATGTCTTTGTTCTCTCAGGGATTGTACCCTGCACTGACTCTGTTCTACAGCCAACAGTTAATTTGCATTCTTTGTTTCTAACAGTTACTTTATGATTATGGCAAGTAGAAGTTGTGAGCAGTAATTTTAGTTCTTTACTTTTAAGCATTGAAATTACAAAAAAGATGATGATTTTACAGTAGCTGAAGCTTGCACAATTTAGAGTGCCATCGCTTTAAAAAGAGAATACAAAATTTTAAACATAGGGTTAGGAATGGATATGAACATTTATCTAGAGAAAAGAAATCATGACAAATCACAATTTTTAAAAATTGGCAAATAACACAAACATCAGAATAAACAGAAAGTAATTCATTCATTGTATTAATTAACTGCCTATCTGTCAAAAATACTTTTTAACCTAGATTTTGAACACTTTCTTTGTAATTATCTTTTTATAGAACAATAATTTTATAATTTTCTATAGAGAGAAAGCATGATTGAAAATTTTTAATCAATAGTTTAAAATAGTTTATTTTAGCTTCACAACTTGTAATTGATACTTTTACGAGGAATTTTCAGATTGTGGTTGCATTTTGGAAGAATCATAAGTATTTTAGTATATGAAGCATAATCGTTTTTTTCAAAGTTTTTTTGTTGTTTGTTGTTTTTTTTTCATTTGTTAGTTTGTTTGTTTTGCATTTCAAGTTTTCTTATTAATTGACTAAAACAATCCAAATAGCAAATTTAAATTTTTCTAATGTGTGTGATTCATTCTCTATGTTTGAAGGCATAAATAAGTAAGAAGAGAGCCTATTCATAACTGCTATTAAGAGTTTATCTCTCCTCTTATTAAATTGTCACCTTTGGTATTATATACGAGTAAGTATTTGTCACAATTTGATATCAGAATAATTTCTAGCAATTTCTCTTTTGATTTTATGTATTTTTTTTAGATTTAACTATTTTACTTAATTTCTTTGAAAATCTTTACTGAATAAATGTAAACATATTTACCTTTTCCATACATCCAAATCAGAAGCATATAATTTCTCCTGTTCTAAAAACATCTTTGTAATATGTAGTTTAAAATGAACTATCTGGGCTCTATCAAATTTTTGAATATATATATATATTTTTTTGCATTTCATTTATCTATAGGCTTCTTTTCCATATGTTTGAAAATATAGAGTATTTAAAATGTTGTAGCAATGTTTCAGGACTTGCACTGCTTTACAACAGGCACATCATCTTATACACTTATTATTGTAAAGAAACAGTCAGTATGTAGTGTACGATAACATTTCTTCAAATAAATTTCTTCACATGCAAAAGAAAACCCATTATCATTATAAAATACAAAAAAATAGTAACCTCAAGTACTATGAGTGCAGTTTTTTTCTCTGTTGGGAATCAGAGCACATTAGACATATGTTGCCTATTTGTTAATGGTCATAAAGAGTATGTTCAGGCCTTTATCATCACCTTTTAGTAATATGACTGACCACAAATGTGGCTAAAGGACATTTCATAATCATCCCAAACAGATTCCATTTGTTAAAAACAGTCAATAGTGGATAATTTTCAGTTGACAAAAAAGTGAACAATTGCTCAGAGAGTTTTGCATTATAATAAGAGTGAACAGTAATTATCAACTAATTAGTCAGTGTTTGTCACATCCAACAAAGAACCTACAATAATAGGATAGTATTTAGTGTCTGCTTAATTTTGTTTGTTAGATTTAGCATTTCATTTTGTCCACACTTTCCAATTATTTTAATTGTTCATAAACTCTTTTGGGTAAATAAACACTTTTTTAATTCAGAATTTTTTTTTAAAAAAGTGCTTGTGCAAAATATGGATCAATTTCAACCACTATCATGCCATTTGCATTACTTGAAAAATGCTCCTTTGCCTCTTCACCTATGAAAAGTAAACCTCTTTCACTTAAAAACTTAATAAACTACTCCTTTTAGCACTTCAACATAAAACTTAATGTTCTGTCTTGTGTCCAAGATACTGGTCCAATGAATTTTCATAATCCAAGTAAACATAGTTTCTTTTTTTATTACTATCTTGATGACTTTTAAGAACTCTAGATGTATTCATCTAGTTTGAAGATCAACCTAATGTATATACTGTCTGCCTTGTTGAATAACAACTGATTTTTTTAAAAAGCAAATTTTAGATTTGGAATGGGCTAGCAAGTATCTTGTAAGAGTTTGAAGTATTTTCATATTTTTCCAAATATCTTTCAGAATAATCTTTATTTCCCATTATATATTCTCTTTTATTCCCTAAAAAATATTCTAGAACCATGATTGTGAATAAACAAGCTATTACTCAGTAGTGTTGGGTAAAATTATTCTCATTACAGTATTTATTGAAGATCACTGTACTTATCAGAGGCAACAAATTCATCCAAGCAAAGCTGCTGCTCTTCTTCATGCTTGTTTGACCATATAAATTGTGTTTTTCTTTACTTCTGTCTCCTTTTTGGTATTATTATTATTATTAAGTTTCTCTTGTTTGGATGTACACTTATTATTCTCATAATTTTCTTTTTTCCAGCTTTATCAAGGTATAATTGATATATAACATTTTATAGAGTAAGGAGTACAATGTGATTTGATACACATATTGCAAAATGATTACCACCATGGTGTTAGCTAACACCTGCATCACATCATATAATTATAATTTATTTTTTGTGGTGAGAACATTTAAGATCTACTCACTTAGCAACTTCTGAGTATATAAAACATTATTATTGGCTATATCACTATGCTGTACATTAAATCTCCAGAAATTATCCATTTTATAGCTGGAATTTTATACTCTTTGATCAACATTTTCCCTTTCCCCCCACTTCCTAGACCTTGGTAACCACCACTCTAGTCTCCCTTTCTATGAGTTCAGCATTTTTTTTAGCTTCCATATATAAATGATGTCATACAGTATTTATCTTCCTCTGACTTATTTCACTTAGCAAAATACCCTCGAGATCCATCCATATTGTTCCAAACAGCAGGATGTCCACCTTTCTCATTACTTTCCATTGTGTACAAACACCACACATTCTTTGTGCATTCATCTATTGGCTGACACTTAGGTGTTTCCATGTTTTTGCTATTGTGGCTAATGCTTCAATGCGCATGAGATTGCAGATACCTCTTTAAGATAGTAATTTTTTTTCTTTTGGATATATACCTGGAAATGGGATTGCTGGATTACATGCCAGTTCTATTTTCAATTTTTTGAGGAACCTTATTCTGTTTTCCATAGTGGTTGAACCAATTTACATTCCCACCAAAAGTGAAAAGGGTTCCCGTTTTTCTGCATTCTCACCAATACTTTTTATCTCTTGTCATTTTGATGATAGCCATTCTAACAGGTGTGAGGTGATATCTCATTGTTGTTTTGATTTACATTTCCCTGATGATTGGTGATGTTGAGCACTATCCATGTACCTGTTGGCAATTCGTATGCCTCGTTTGGGAAAATGTCTACTCAATGCTTCTGCTTATTTTTAAATGAGATTGTTTCTTTACTAACTTATTATTATTGAGTTATACATATTCTTTATATATTATATGTGTTAACCTCTTGTCAGATATATGATTTGCAAATATTTTCTCATCTCAAAATTCTCTATCAATTTTGTTGTGATTTTAGTAATCTGCATTATTTTCTTAGCAATTGTGATTCTTCCTCTTATTTTCCTAACTTTTGACTATCCTGGGTTTGAGTTCCACGTTGAAATAGGGAGCTGTTTACATGTTTAATTTCTGAGCTCACTTGGAGGAGGGAGAAGGTATATCATTTTGGATTCTACCAAGATAATTTTCGTATAATGAATCCTCCTGAAAGTATGTGAAAATTATCCTGAATTTAAGACACATACAAGGGAAATCTTGAGGTATTTTTAAATTGCCGCCATTATGTATTGAGCTACATAAATGTGTAATCAAATTAGTTCCACACTACCTACACTGACGTACTGATCAATATATGAAATTTTGTGCTGAAATATTTTGGGGTTTTTCTTCCGTTTGTTTCTATGTGTCAGTAGAAATTTTAATGTTGTTTTGCCTGGGATTACCAGAAGATATGTTAGGTACTCCAAAAGGTGATCCAAATACTGTGATCTGTGATGCATAAAACAAAAGATGTCACTCATCAACATACAATTTGTTTATATTAACAGTACTGCTATAAACAGTATTATAAGCCGTTTATAGTGTTTGTCCCTTATGAACCCAAGAATTCTGACCTATTTCATTTCTTTTAATTCTGATCAAAAAAAGCAACATGAGTATAATTCAATCATAATTGTGCAATTTGCATTTTATCCTTATTTATATACTTATTTATATAGACAGAAAGGAACACCCATTTTGCTTAGGTATCAAAAAGAAGCAAATCCCTTGTTTATTACTTTGCACATCTAAAGATTGGAAGTCACAATAGCTTCTGACCGCATGTATTTCAAATTTGTATCTCCATACTACATACATTCTTCTAGTGCCAGGTGCCCATAGAATATGTTTATATCCCTACAAGACCTCTGTTCCTTTACCTTCAGTTACTACACTACAGAAGTTATAAGAATGAGCAAGTGGAATAATCTCGGAAGACATTACTATGCCAGAATGGCTAGCACTAAATAAACCATACAAAGAGGTTACTGCAAACTACCTAAAAAAACTCCCACTAAGTCCAACAAAATATATTCCCCAATTCAATGTCCCTTAGTTAGCACCCAAATATGCCCAGGACTGCCACAGACCACCCAACAGAAAGGAAAGTAGGACTATGACAAAGGAAAAGTTATAGTAGAGATAATGATCTTGATCTATTATAGCTTAAATATATTATTTCACTGTATTCTATAATAACAAATTATCAGGCAAATACATTGCCAGTATTTTTCTTAGGGCCCTGCCTAGATCCATAGAAGAATGTTGGCAAAAATGAGGGCTCCTGTAACTTAACCTTCATTAGCATTGAGACAAATCAAGCTCAACCAGGTATTGAGATTGATGCAGTTTAAATGAATTTGTATCACATAACCAAAATATGAGTGCCTACCAATTGGTACATTTTACACTTCTATTCTTGACAGCAACACCTATCTCCAGGTGACCTTAATACAAATGGAATGGAAGGATTCATGACTAGTAGGAAGGAAACTTCATGACTATTTTGGAGTAGGTCTGGCTTTAGATATCTTCCTTCCAACAAAATGTACCTGATCTGTGTTCCAATAATTCATGGTCATTTCTTGACTACTAATAACCTGGAAGGCAGTCAAGTGGATTTAAAAACTAGAAGAAGACAGCTGGTTAATTAAGCCCTTGCTAAACTTCTAATTAAATTATCTATTTTAGCTGAACATTTGCTGATGCTATATCACCATAGACACATGGGCTGTTGCAAACATGTCTACCCTTTTCTCAAAATCCTAACTAAACACATTCTGCCTCACTTTTACCAAATCATCTGATTCCTACCTACCCTAGATTAACCCAGTATCATTGCCTTTCTTCTTCTTTCATCCTTCAAAAGCTAATTCCTTGTTATGACCTTGATCCAATTAATTCATTTCTCCAATTTATCCTTTTCTCCAATTAATTCATTTATCGCTCTTGGTGAATCACTACTTTTACACAGGCTTCTTCCCCTTTTATATAAAGACTTAGGTAACACTATGCAAAAAGCTAGGCTTTAATTTGCATACCTGTTCATTTAGTTAAGAAATATTTCTATGTGTTTAGTCTGTTCCAGGCACTTGATGAATAAGATGGACCAAGATACCCCTGTCCTTACAGAATATACAGTACAAAAGGGAAAACATAATAAAAAGAAAAAGAAAAAAAAAACTATATATGTATATAAGTGTTACTTAATTGTGTACTAAGTGTTACTTAATTGCTACATGTGGTTATTATATATATATATATGTATATATATATATATATATATATATATATATATACATATATATATATATATATAATAACCACATGTAGCAATTAAGTGCACTATAGAAAAATTTAAAGAGTAAGGAAACTAGTGGCAAGACAAGTGGACAAGATATATTAGACAATAAACAAGACTTTGCTGAGTGAGTGTATAGCTCAAAGGGACATGGTGCAATAAATAGAGTCATTAGAGAAAGCTTTTCTCAGAAAATGACTTCTGAGAAGATGTGAATAGTGTGAACACCTAGAGTACTGAGGGGAAGTCAGCAGGAGCAGCAAATGCAAAGTGCCTGAAAGGGGAAGGGGCTTATTAGAGGAGCAGCAAGAAATTCAAATGGCCCAAAGCATAGAGCATGAGGTAGGTGGGGGGCATAAGAGATAGGCAAGGACCGATAAGATGGCCAGGGATAAATGTGAGAAAAAAAGAAAAAGAAAAGAAACTACTGGAGGAATTTGAACAGGAGATCTGTATTTTAAAAAGGCAAGTCAAACTGTTGAATGGAGAATCAAATGCTGTAGGACAAGAACGGTAACACAGAAGCTGATGCAATAGTGCAGATACAAGGAGCTACGGTATACATTAATGATGTAGGGCAAGATTTGACCTAAATTGTTAAGAAATGTCTCAAAGAATTTGACAACTGATTAACTGTGTGTTACAGACTGAATGTTTCTTGGAAATCCATATGTTGAAATCTAATTCCCAATGTGATGATGTTTGGAGGTGAAGCATTTGGGAGGTAATGAGATCATAAGGGTAGAATCCCATCATGAATGGGATTTGTGACCTTAGTTAAAAATCTTCCTCCTCTGCTTTGTTTGTGAAGGATATATATTTAGAAGAGAAACTACCTACTTGAGTCAATGCAATTTTTGTTTCAAACAGTACTAGCAAATTGCTTTCTAAAATGCCTGACTCAATTTATATTCCCTCTTCAGTAGGTGAGTAGCCCATTCCCCACAAGTCCATAATTGCCATTATTAAATGTTTAAAATTTTCTAAGATTACATGTTTTCCTGTTTTAACCTATATTTCCCTAATTATCTTCCTTATGTTTGGAAGTTGTTTGCTTCCTTATGTTTAAGCTTTAAATATATTTAGATTTTAGTCTTACATGGTGTGAGATAAGAATCTAATTTTACACTATAATATTCTATGTTATATATTCTATGTTATAATGATAACTATGTTGACATTTATTGAACTTTTTTTCACTCACAGATTTGGGTATTTTTCATTGTTTTTTACATATTTATATGTGAAAAATATATATGCATATACATATACACATATGCACACACACATATACCTACCTATTTCTGAACTTTCTTTTCTATTAAGTCACTGTTCACTCATGAACCAATATTGCACACTATTAATTTCCAAAGCTTCATGGTATATTGCTATTCGGTAGAACAAGCCACTTTTCTTTGTCCTTTTAAAATTGTTTCATTGCTAATCTTATGTTTCAAATTATTTTATTGCTAGTCTTATGAATTTTTAAAACTGTTTGCTGAATCTCATAACAATCTTAACAGAGACTACGACGTAGATGAATTTAGAGAGAACTGGTATCTTGATCTTGAGAATGTTGAGTTTTTTTCCCTTTTATAAACATAGTAAAAATGGCCATTTATTCAGTCTTTTGTGTGCCCTTTACTAACATTTGGAAACTTTATAACAGTGCACAAAAATTGCTTGGATTTTTTAGGCTGTATGTTTGCTGAGCACTTTAGAGTTTTTGTTACTAATAGGAAAGAAATCTTTATTACTCATCATTATTACATTTTCTAATTTGATTGTTGTGGTTAATGAGAAAAAGTTATTGATTTTTACATTTGATCTTAAATCAGGTTATTTGCTTGATCAACTAACAATCTTGTTAAAATTAATTGCTGTTTATAAATCAGTCACTAATAACGTTTGATAGGTCTTCCACTATATAGTTGAAGAAAGGGAAATGTGAAGAGGTTATACCTTGCTAACTTCACACAATGAACTAGAGGAAATTCAAACCTAGAATGTTATTTTTCTGATGGCTGCAACACTGTATCCCTGGCACTTAGAACATTACAGAGCAGGACATCAGCAAACATTAGTTTACCAAATGATATCCCAAACAGAGAGATATGTTGTGGTTATTAACAGAATGAGATGATAATAAAATGAGAAAGTCTGAGTTGATGCATGTAGAAAAGTCTTGAAGCATAATGTAAATGTGGGACAGTCTTAATCTCGTTATGTGAGAGACATCATTGTGTCATGCTTGATGGACAAATTATCCAGGTTAAGTTCTGGCTCCACCGCTATGGCTGAGGGATTTTTGGAAGTTTGGGTAACTTTTCTGTATTTCAGTTTCTTCAAATGTAAAATACAGATAATAACAATGGTGCTTATGCTTAAGGCTGTTGGTGAGTATTACATATGTTAACAGGTAAAGAGCTTAAAACAGCATTTGTCACATGGAAGGTATCAATGATTGTTAGATGATACTGTATGTGCAACACCTATGACTGGGTCTTATCTATAATAGAAACTTACACAAAAAATGTTTAATTGAAATTTAATTGGAATGGAACACTATTGCCCAGTTTAGCTTAAAGGTAACCAGTAGCATTCCTCTCTTATTGCAGATAATTGAATTTTCCATAATGAGAGCTGCTACTATAATATTGAATATAAGCTCATTCTATCTGACATCTGTCCAATAGCTTCATCACACAATTCAACATGGAAACAGATGTACATAACATCGCCTCAATACAATGCCTCCCCTTACCCTCAAACAAATCAATTTACACACACCTTTTGCTCTATCTCCAAAAAAGACACAGACAATGTCTATTTCATGCTAAGCTACTATGCTCTCTCACTTGGTCAATAAAATGGCCTCCTGTCTCATTTCTCTGTTCTCACTGAATCCATTCAATCCATTCTTCACAGAGCAGGTGAATGAACTCTGAAAAATAAAATGTAGCTCAAAAGGTAGCTCTTTCTTAAAACTCGTCAGTAACATCCCCTTGGATTTTAAATAAAAACAAGACTCATCACATATACTAAATGATTCTTCATGTTGGAGCCCTGTCCACTCTCCAATCTCAAGTTATTTATGGACAGAGGAAAGAAGTGCAAAAGCTCTGGGTCAGAACAGTATTTGCCCAGCCTCACTCTCTTTTTTTCTAGTCAACAACTTCTTTCCTACAGCTTTAGGTAGGAAGCTTCTTATCTCATTAGACCCCAGCTTAAAAAAAAAAAAAAAAAAAAAAAAAAAGCAAAATACTCAGAGACATCCTTTTTGAACACACTATTGAAAGCAATTTCCCAATATCCACTCCCAATCAGTCTCATTTGGGGCTTATGTTTATTCATTTCTTTATGTCACTTAATCCCTTCTCTTGCAATCACAACACTCATTGTTACCTGAAAATACTACATTTCTTTATTATTTGTTTATTGTCTGTCTCCACCTCACATACCCTATGTTCCAAAATTAGAATCACATTAAAATCCCACCAGTACCTTGTTTTCCTTGTTCACCACTGTACCTCCAGCATCTGGAAAACTACCTGCCACATAGAATATACCCAGTAAATATTTGTTGACTGAGTAATTAATGTATGAATATCGTATTGATACTAAATATGAAGCGGCTGCCTTACTCTCCTCCTTTAATAAAGGTAACTGCAATAGGTATAACTTCAGCCTCTGGAATTCACTGTGTGTTTTTGTTGTTGTTGTTGTCAGTTTTTACTTTAAAACAGATTTCTCAAAAAATGAAAAGGTATTTTCTCATTATAAATGTATAGACTCTGTCTGCCTTGTGGGGTTTCATTTCCAGTGGTGAAACCTGACTTAAGATTCAAGATGTGGGTTTGTAATGAACTAAGCCACTTAACATGTCTACACTTACTTTATTTAGAAAGTCTTTCCATATTCGTATTGCCCAAAATAGTAGATATAGTAATTTTTATTTTATTTTCTCACCTGACTTATGATAAGACTTCTTATCAAAGAAGAGTAATATATATATATATATATATATTTTTTTTTTTTTGATAGCTTTATATTACTACATAATTACAAACTTTTCAGTCAGGTTTTGAATACAAAAAAAATTTTGACAAGATGAATGATGAGAAAATGATTGGGCTAAATTTGCTGGTAGGAGCCTCAGTGAACATCGATAAACTGAGAAAATTTGATTCAAGAAATGTTTCACTCTTTGTGAGTTCTGCAATGGAAGGGAAAGTTAAAAAAAATAATTTTGAAATCAGGGTCACAGGTGGTAAACATTCTGAGAATATCAATGAGCATGTATGCTATGGGACTTACATTAATAAAAACAACAACAACAACAACAAAACGGGTGTGTTCTAGTAATGCTTGTATGTATTTATTAGTGTTCACTGAGTGGTTTCCTTCACCTTGTGTCCATTCTTATCCTATGCAACATGCACACATTTGCTCAGGCAATGGGATTTACTGCAAGTCTTCTATAACCCAGATTCTGGACTAGATGTTGAGGATATAACATGCATAAAATCAAGCAGCTTCCCTACATCTGTGGTCTTAGCATTCAGTCCACTCACTGGACTTTTCTGACTTCCTATCTCTTCCCCTTATGTTTGGTGGTAGGTAAAATTTCAAAATGTAAATGATCTTCCTTTAAACAGTAAACTATCTATAATCACCATGACAAAAACTGTGTATGGTCTGCAGGAACAGGGTAAAAACTTTTTTGTTTTAGTTACCAGATTGTAGATATTCCCCCCTTCCATGACTGGCCTCTGCTCCATGTTCTGATGAAGTCCTTTGAAACTATGATAGTCCTAGCCTCCTATATACTAGTATTACATCTACTTAAATATGTGTGCTACATCATCCAATTTACCAGAGTAGATTTTTTGAAAGTCATTGGGAGACTAAATTACATCACTGTGTACTAGGTTCTCCCCCTCCTATACATATTATTTCATTTAACTTTTCTGTCATGCCTTTTTGAGTATGACTACTGGGGTTGAATTCGTGTGCCTAGCTGCAACTTAGAAGTTTCATTATGGCTTCCAGAATTTGGACAACATAAGATGTCACAGCTTACAATCTTATTTTCTCCAGCAGGAAAAGAAATTATCATCAAACGGGGGAAAAAAATCCACGAATACTACATTTTGGAATTTATTTTTATTCTTAATTTCTATTATCCTGATTTATTAACTTTTCCTTTCCATTTTATACATTAATAAGCTCCGCAAGTAATACTTTATTCCTTATAATATCAAGCTCAAATGAACTAGTTCCTGCATGAAAAAGATATATTAAGCCAAATTCTCATATTTTAAAGCCAATATTTTTATTTAAAAATATTTAAATTTAAATATTAAAAAGTTAAAAGCCAATAAATGTTTTTGTTAAATGTAGATTTTCAGGATCTTTAAAGAAAATTACACTATATACATAAGATAACCCTGTCTTGGAAGGCAATAACTGATTAATTAAGGATACTTAAATTTTTAGAATATCATATAGATATGTTAAAAGATATACAAAATAAGAGAAAGTAATATAATGGAGGACCATATACTTATCATCCAGCATCAACATTTCTCAATTCATGTCTATACTTGCTTCAACTATACTGGCATCAATCTCTACCCTCCCAAGATTATTTTAAAACAATCACAGATATGCCATTTCATCAGTAAGTATTCAGTATGTATCTCTAAAATGTATAACATAACCACAATACCATTATTATTATAATACCTAAAGCATGAAAAATAATTCCTTAGTATCATCAAATACACAGTCCACAATTGCCTTTCATAATACTTTGTTTTAATTGGGATCCAGAATAAGGTCCACATATTAGAACTGCTAAAACATCTCTTAATTCCCTTTTAATCTATATCTCCATCCTATATTTTCTTACATTTTTGTCTTTGTGTTTGAAGATTTCAGGTTAAGTCCTGTAGCATTTCCCACATTGTGGATTTTGCTGACCCGTATTCTTAAAAACTGTTTAACACATCCATCTTTCTTCTTATTCTCCAGTAATTTGGTAAATAGATTTAGAGGCTAAGTAAGAGCCTAGCCTATTCATTGAATTTTTTTTCAGTCACTCTATATGCAACAGGAAAAAAAAAAAAGAAAACAATTCAAATATACAACAGAGGAGGTTAGTTGAATAAACCATGGCATATCCACACAATACCAAGTAATGAGCAATTCCTCTAAATGGAACTATGTGGTAATCTCTAGGATATATAGTATTGTTAAATAAAAAAGCAAAGTGCAGATGTACATAAGTGCTACTATTTATCTAAGAAAGGAAGGATAACAACATATGTGTCCAACTGTTAATATTAAAAAAGATGGATGAGCCATAGATAAATGTTTGTACGTAAAACTATGTATGCATATATGTATGTATAGGTATGTACATATGTAAAAGTGTTTACATATAACAAAAGAAAAAGAATGGAGGAAATAGGAAGATAGAAACTAGATTTCTTTGAATAAACACTGTTTTATGAATTTTATGTAAGAACAATATAAATATTTCACTTAATTATAAAACAAACTAAAATTTTAAGAAAGTCATTAAAAACTGAAAGTAATATAATGAAACAAGTGAACCTACACAAATATTTAATGGCATAAATTACAAAGGAAAAACTATTCCAATTGATTTTAAGATGTGGTACTTTGTACATCCCCAATGGGATATAACCTTTAATAGGAACTAAAGGAACTGGAAAAATAAACTTAAAAATATTTTTAGTAATTATATATTTTTGGTAGTGTTGCTATTGAATTCTGAGATTGTTGTTGGTGTAGGGTAGGATAAAACAAGTGAAAATTTATGTTGGTGACTTTGAAAACAGAGTTTTGTTTTGTTTTGTTTTGTTTTCATTAGGAAAAATGAGATACAGTTTTAGTATGAATAAGGTGAAATAAAAATCTTATTGTCCTAAATCAGAATTAGAAATATGAATATAAATTCACGGTGTTTTATTATTTATATGTAGAGAGAGAGAGAGAGAGATATTATCTATCACATATGTGTGTATGTGTTTACTGAAAATGGCTAGAAACAATGACTTCTCAGTAACAATGAGCACAACTGGTGTCCAGATTTTCATAGCTAAGTATGATTTCTTACTAAAAGAAACTAAATTTACTGTAAGAAATGGCAGATTCTTCATCTGGATCAGGCTATGTACAAAATGAGTCTGGCATATCTTGTCATATCAGAAATGAAGAAAGCTATCAAAGACTATCAGAGTCTGGCAAAGGACCCATGTAATAAGCTCTTACTGTAGGGCCAGATAGAACCATTTGAGTATCAAAAAGATAATAAATGCACTGAATTACAACTCATTAACTATATTTAATTCAGTCAATTCATGTTGACATTTAAAAAACAAAATCCAACTCAGTGGTCAAATATAAAATATGCTAAGGAACAAAATCATTATTGTGAAAGCTGGAAAATAAAGGTGAAAACACAAAGCATTTATCGTGCCTTTCCCCTAGAAAGTGTACTAAAGGTAATCAAAATTTGATGAGGATAAGTTTCTGTTTCTAAAAATAATCCAACTAATAAATGAAGAAGGAATGATATAATTAGAATACCATTATTTTGCTGTGTCTGATGAACTAATGAGTGATGGCAATGAATATCTGCAGTGCTAACGTCACTAAGAGAAAACAATCGGGCTTTGTGTGCCCCCTGACACAATGCCATGTATGAAGTAGTCTTGTTAAATAATAACAATAACAATAACAACAACAACAACAACAATAATGAAAGAAAACCTTAACCATTTGAAAAGTTTTAATGGTAATATTCAAAGCAGCTCAAATTTTATCAGGGAAATGACAATACTTGGCACCTTGTTTTACATCGAAGAAAATTGAATGACTAACTGAATAAATGTATTTAAAGTATTCACTTTGGATTTGGGAAGCTGCTGAAAATGTGCTCTCAAAACTCTCAGAAAATATTAATAGAAAATGTGTTTCCTAATGAATATTGAACATGTGATAATTGATTGAGGAGAAATACAAAGATATAACCAATATGATTTAAGCACATAGCCTCTCTCCAAGAAAAAATCATATCTATTATATAAAAGAAATAGTAAGCTGTTACAATGACTGTAATTCACTATTAATTTCAGCTTCCAAACTCTCAAAAATAATTAAAATAAAAAGTATTTCTAATGGAATTTGTTGCAGGTTAAGGTTTGAAAGTCAGCATGGGCCACACAACTCCACGCAGGGGAGAATGAATGTGCTGATGAAGTGACCAGCTCTTTGTTCACTGGGGAAGAAAAAAACAATGTCATCTATATTCTTGCAAAAGCCATCCTGCTGGGCAGTAGCTTTACAATGAAAACCCTTTTTGTCTACCATTTTGGACTCATAAGATTCCAATACACAGCATACTATTTCTTAGATAATCTATAGCATTGATTATGTTGTGATGTTAGAAATGATATCTTTTCTAAGAGGTTATCCAGAGTGCATAGTCACATACCGACACACACACACACACACACACACACACACACACACACACACTCACTCCCATTTTATACGTAGGAAGCCATTCTCTAAACCAGTTTCATTGAGTTTAAATCCAAAGCAAAAATTTGACTCTATTCATACTTGTGCAATGGTGCTATGTAGAACAACAATGTTTTGTTTTTAAGTAACATTTATTAATAAAATTGTATTTACTTAATAATATTTAATTGCCTAGTGATATTATCTAATCACTTGCATGTTATAATTACCTATCATTAACTCAAAAGTTTATAATGGACACAATGTATTTACCAACTAACTTTGCATCCTATGGAAAGTCATTTAACCCTCTGAACCTTTATTTATTTACCTGGGAAATTCAGGAAAATTGAACTAAATCATCTCTAAGACACTTTCAATTCTAGAAGGTTCTGCATATGTGATAACCTTATAACATGCTGACCCCAACATCATAGGCAATGCTTACCTCAACAGTGAGTCTAATTTTGTCATTATTTATGTATACATTTAAGTTCATAATTACAAACATGTTTTTAATGCAATTTAATGCTGGGTAGTCAAAGTTTACGCTTATTATGACTTATGGTTAAAAAAAAAAAAGACTCAGTCACCGATCCTGTCCTGAAAGGCTCACAGAAGGCTGGTGATGCAGATAAAAGTAGATAATTTTCAGTGCTCAGATGCAGCAATTGCTACCACATTGGTAAAGACAAAACATCCTCTCAGAATCAGAAAAACATTAATTTGGGTGGGACCATTTCAATTGAATCTTTAAAGATGAAATGGTCTGGCAGAATGTCTCCTACATGTCTCTAAATACATGTCATAGTTACCTAAGTGTGAGTACTGTATCATATTAGTCTTTATTTATCAATGTTGTTACTTATTGGGAGCTAAAGATCTTTTTTCATATTCAGTTGAGAACTGAGAAATTCTAAATCATAGACTATCATCTAAAAGAGACATAAAGAAAATAACATAGATCCATCTCCAGAAGCTAAGAACAAAAATTTTAAAATGCACAAAAATATTATTGCTTGATAAAGTTTTTCAAAATTTCAAGAAGCCTTTGAATTTAAGTTGAAAATATCCTTGGTACCCAGTTCTGTCAATGTCAGCCAAGAATATCAGTATATTCTTGGTTATTAGTTATGGCCTAATGGATTTCTTTTAACAATGATTAAGCCTAAATATTTTTTATCTGATTCTTTATGGAGATAGAAAAAGCTGACCACCATAGTGGTGTTAATTCTTTATATAAGTAGAATAATAAGTAGTTTAAAAATGAATATATTGGGTATAGATAGCAGAAACAATCTGAAGAATATCAGAAATATATAATTTTTTCCCTATACATCTTAATTTCCAAATTGACCTTCTATTCTCTGGATAAATTAGATAGATCCTGAAATTGCCAACTTTGTTGTTAGAAAATATTGAATTTTTTGAACTAATAAAAACTTAATCACATTCCTTATAGGATTTTCTTAGTCAGTTTGATGTTTTCTCTACTCTTCTCCTTTCTCTCCAAAGTTGTCTTACCAAAAAAAAAGAAAAAAGATTAAAATCAGAAAGCTTGTCACAGATCAATAACCGTAGAAAATACTTGCTTTAAAAAAATTTCTGAAACCTTTAAAGAGCAGGGGTCTCCAAACTGACAATGAAAACTTTAGAAATTTTGAAAGTGTTTGAGTAATTTTTCCCAATTACTACCACCATATGATACTCAGTTATTCACAGTGTGAGGTAAGATTGAAAGGTTTTGATTATTCCAGGGGGCCGAGGAGAGATCATATGGCATAGGAGGCCATAATTGAACAGTAGCACTTGAAGCCAGAACCCCGCTAAGGAGAATTTTACCAAACAAGGCAAGCATGCCTGCAGTGGGAAGCATAGGGGAGGGGCAGAGAGGGCTGTGACACCAGTCCTACCTTGGCAGCCCACTGGTGGGGTGACCCTGCTCTTCCTCTTTTGTAAGGTTCTTAAATGCATCTAAAATTGTAAATTTACTTTCAGTTCTTCTCTGGCCCAGTTTTCTTTAGTGGAAAAAATATTTTAAAATAAGGGCTTCAATGTACTAAATGACCCTCTGAAGGAGTGACTGTAACTCTCTAGGTATCACATATGCAATCAGAGGGCAACAAACCCAGGAAGAATCAGTCAGTAATACCTACCAATTTCACTGACCCTTTACAAGAGAGGTGGTGATTAGATTAAATGACTCTGAAGGCTGAAATTCAATGGAATTGCTCATTATTTCTATTATTGATATACTAGGCAAAGGGTCATGTCTATTATGCATGTGCTACAGAGAAAGGGGGGGAAATCCCATTAGGCTTAGAATTTAGTTCATGGTTACAATTTTGGCCATATGCTGTTTTTTAATATCAAAACTAATTGAATATTTAAACCATTTGTTTTCTTTCTGTTTTTCATATAAGTTTTCAAATGTATATATTTAAGTAAAAGAGAAAAGTTCCTTAATTATTATAATACTTATTTCCTTACGTGTTGGATCCTTTCTTAGGTATATTTGAAACTTGTTCAAGTTTAACCTCAGAAGATACATACACCTTGGGATAGGCTGACAATAACAGCTTCATACAAGGAAATCATTTTTAATATTCAGCAATAGAATCTATTTAATGGTACCTAAGACAGACCTGCTTCTCAATGCACTCTCTTTAGAAAATCAGGAAATATTAAGTTTCATAGGATGTACACATCTATGCCTAAGCTATTTCTTTGGTTAGTTAATCAACTACATGCAACAGTGGTTCTCAAACTGTTGCTGCATTACGGTCACCTGGAGGGCTTGTGCAAAGGTTCCTGGGCCTCACCTGAGACAAAGTGGGTCTGTGGTCACACCTGATAACTTGCATTTCTAGCAAAACCCAGGTGACACTGATGCTATTGATCCAGTGACCACACTTTTGAGGTGCACTGGATTAGAAGATAGGAACTATGTTGATTTAAATCTCTGTACAGGAATAATTAAAGGTATAGAATCTTCATAAGTGGCATATAATGAGATATAGGATTCTATTTGATCAAAGTACAGCTTCAGAGGGAGCTAACGTTAACAAAATCTTTGAAAATGAATAAATGGACCTTATGATTGAATTTTTTGTAGCAGGTTTAGAAAATTGTGCTGTTATCAGTTAGGTAATGTGGCAACAGCTGTGTATGACAATAAGTGAAATACAATCAGAAGAGATATTTTCTCATAGTTCTAGAGACTGGAAGATCAAGATTAGAGTGAGAGCCTGGCTGAGTTCTGGTAGAGCTCTCTTCCTGACTTACATTTAGCCAACTTCTCACTTTGTTGTCACATGAAGGGGGAGGGGAAGAGAGGGAGACAGCTCTTCTTATAAAGGTATCATGAGGGCCCCACCCTTGTGACCTCACCTAAACCTAATTATCCCCAAAAGACCCATCTCCAAATACCACCACAAATACCATCACATTTGGGATTAGAGCTTGAATATACAAATTCTGGGCTGGACACAATTCAGTCCATACCAAGCCCTAAGAAGAAAAACTCCATCTCCTGACTCTTACTTCTTAGTGATTTTTATAACTAATGTCCGAACTATCACAGGTCAGAAATATGGTTCACTATAACTTATGACAAGTAGCACTAAAGATCATGTTTTAGAAGTACATTGCTGTCTTTGCTAATGATGATCTCAAAATGTAAAAATATTTTTCCCAAATGTGATTGATAATTTATCTTAATAACTCATACCACTTATATCTTCAGCGAAAACCTCTGCTCTGAACTCCAGACACACATGAAGTTGCCTACATTTCATCTCCACTATCTCTACTTGGAGCCATGACAGACATCTCAAACTTAACATACTCAAAACACTCTTATCCTCCCTCTCCTATCTCCCCAGTTTTCCTCCCACCATCTTCCCCATCATAGTCAACACACTCCGTCCTTCTTGTTAAACCCTCAAATCTTGGTTTCCTCTTTCACTCCATTCTTCCACAAGTCATACTATATGAACAAATCTTGTTGATACTAGCTTCAAAATAGATTTGGACAGGTTCATGTGTTACCATCCTGACTCAAATCACCATCATGTCTCCACAATCCAGGTGGGTTTACTGCTATACCCTCTAAACTGATATCCGTCCTTCTATGCTGCCCCTGCCCTCTTCAGTCTACTCATCTCTACAGCAGAGTAAGTCTTATAAAATATAAAATTTTAATAAGGCAAAGAATTTTTGTCAAAACAATTTTCTTGTCCCAGCCCCAGGTACTCTTTGCCACTCTGTGATCCACTTTTCTTGACAGAACATCCCAGCTGTGCACAGAGTCAGAGGATCATCTGACCGCTCCTCCGGAGAGCTCAGTGCCTGGCTTCATATCAAATTTCCAAGTCCTCTTAGGTCCTTGAAGGGCAATGCATAATACATTCCCTGCTAATTATCTGATTAGAGTCACTAGATTCATATTTTAGCATAGCAGGTAAAATATCCTTAGACCTAATAGTACAAAAATTTCCAATTATATTACTCCTTTGGGTTAAATTCCAGGGTAGGCTTGAGGACTGTGTGACAGCAATGTAAATGCTAGTGGCAAAAAAATGGTATTTCTTTCCAATTTTGATTGGACTATTCTTAAGACCATACTGCTGCTCATCATTACAGAGTGCTTTTCAGGTAACAAAATAAATGCATTATTAAAATGGAACTTTGCTATAAACCGGTGTGACAAGCAGGACTAATATTATTATTCATAGTTTACAGATGAAGCAGTTAGTATTAAAGAATTAAAAGATTTGTCCCAGCCCATTTGTTTATTAAATGACAGGCTAAGATCAGAATCCAGTTTTATACTCATATAAGAATTTAAAGAGGGCTGAACCAAATGAGTTACAAAATTTTCTTACAGACCCAACAACTATAATTGACCATCCAATGATTTCTTTATTAACAATCTGATATGACAAGACTATATGACAAAAACAACACAATCTGCTGATTAGATTTAAGTAATATTTGGTTTTTTTAAGTATTTTTTTTACTGCTTTGCTACTTTAAATTATGTTTCTTCATTACAGAAGACACACTGATTCATGTTTTTGTCTTTGCATGCTCATTAAATGAAATACAGCAACTCCTTTCATGATATTAACTAAAGAAATACTATTTAATGGTTATATTTATTACTATGTAAATATCTCTTTGGTATGCACCTTTTGTAAAGTGATTTCTAGGCACTAGATTTACAAGAGTGAGCAAAACAGAGTCCTTATTCTCATGTGGTTTATACTGAAGTGGAAGAAGGTGATGTGTAAATACAACAATGATTTAAGGGACTATCTGTATAACACATTTCAGAGGTAAATGCCAGGAAAAGATGGAAAGCCAAGTAAGAAAATAGAAAGTAATAGGACATCACCTATTTTCAGTAGAGCGGTCAGCAAAGGCTACTCTCAGGTGGTGACATTTGAACAGAGACCAGAATGACATCAGAGAATGAACATATAAATATTTGCAAGATCTTTCAGGTTGAAGCAACAGCAAGTAAAACATTTTCTAAAGTAGGAATTAATTTGGTGTTTGAGAAAGGTCAAGAAGGCCCATAAAGAAAGATCAGACTGAATGACTGGAAGAAAAATAGAAAATGAGGTCAGAGAAATAGGCCAGAGTCTCCTGGTATACTTACTGCTGGTATTGTGGGCCTTAGGATTTTACTCTAAGTGTATGAATACATTAGAAGACTTACAGATATGTGTGAGTGTTAGAGGACGGGCTTGGGATACAGGTAGGTTAAAATATGACTTAGACATTTTAAAGTTTTAAAGACTCTCCCTGTTATCTGAATAGAGAATTGTATTAGTCTGCCAGGGCTGCCCAAAGAAAATACCACAAACTGGTAGCTTAAAAAGCAGAAATTTTCTCATAGTTCTGGAGGTTAGAAGTCCAAGATCAAGGTGTCTGCCGGGTTGGTTTCTTCTGAGATCTATCCCCTGTCTTCTTCTTGTGTCTTCATATTGTTTTATCTCTGTACCTGCTGTGTCCAAATTTCTCTTCTTATGAGGACACCAGTAACATTGGATTAGGACCCACCCAAATGACCGCATTTTAACTTAATTACCACCTTAAAGATCCTGTCTCCAACGTAGTCACATTCTGAGGTACTGGACGTTAGGTCTTTAACATATAGATTTTTGTAGAACACCATTCAGTCCATAACAAGAATAAAATGCAATGGGGCAAGGGTGAAAACAGGGAGGTCATCTAGAAATCTATTGCATTATCCAAAGGACCAACAATACTACTTGGACTGCAATAGAGATTATGAGAATGAATCACTATGTAAAGTATATAAAGAATGGAATTAAGGGGTTCACCAAGATTATCTCTTGAAATACCCCTAAAAATATTTTAGGTCTGTTACTGTTTTCCCATATTAACAGTAATCCATGTGAGAGGTCACATAGCTAGAAATGCAGGAGCTAGAATTCAAACATATATGTGTCTGATTCCAAAGATTATATTCTATTATCCTCTCTAGCATGCTTCCTGAAGCTTGAATTTTATCCTCTTAGAGATATTTAATAATTTATATATATATATATATAAATTATCTTAATTTGGAGGTCTTTGAGCATATAGGAAATTATATATGTTTTCCTACAGAGATAATGTATATTTAGCTTGCCTTTGTACAGAACATACATCAGTAGTACCTAGCTTTGAATGGAGGGTTTTTGTTCAACAGTCATTGAGTTAGTCTCTATTACTTATTGGGTTCCATAATAAACTCTGTGAAGAGTCAGGAAAAATGACTATCTTTCCTTCAAAGAAATTTCCCATCATGTTGAGAAGAGAAGTGATATGCACATAAAAATAAATGGTATTTGCTGAGTACTGACTGAGTTAGCTGACAAATAGTGCTAAAGGAATTCAAAAGAGGAAAATCCATCTAGACTTTGGAAGTGTAAAAATGGTTGAGGCTTAACTTCTAAGAATCTGTACAAATCCAGTCAATAAATAAGGCAATGACTAATAAGTTCAAGTTTACAAAAATAGACAGTCTTATTTTCTTTTCCTTCCAAGTAGGCAAATATCTTCTCTTTTGAAGTCCTGTGTAAAAAGTCTGTCCTAGAGTTTAGGCTTCCAAGGATTGTTTTTGTATACTCAAAGAGAATTCTGTGTTTTGCCTTCCTAGCACTCCTCATGTTTCTTTAACACCTGCATTCATTGGTACTTGGCAAGTGTCATGAAAACAGGCTAGATCATACCTCTTTTAATTCCCTTTTATACCCCCAGCTCATAGAAAATATTGTGGCCAAGAAATCAGTAGATTAGTTTCAAAGACATATAATTATACAAATAGTAATCATACAAGACATTTGTGCAAAATGAAACTATTTGGGGGTAATTTTTTCAAGTGATTTTCCTTATGAAAATATGGGATGATGTTGTACATACTACTTTATAAACGTTTTGTTTTGTGGCTTAACTACAAATTGTTAATGACTGCCCACACTAATAAATATCAGTAAAATTATCATAATGGCTCTATAATACTTTATTGTGTAATTATATCATAAATTATTCAATGAATGTCCTATTGTTGAACAGTTGGCTCTTTCTGATTATTTCTTTTTATTAAAAATGCTACATTGTACATTTTTGTATATATATACTTTTAAAATGTTTACTGCTGAGTCAAAAAATGTGAATAAGTTTTGTCTTTGGTAAATGCTGCCAGAATTCTCTGCAGAGAAGATATAGTAAAGCATCTTTATATTTCAGGAAATAAGAACAACTGTTATATACTTCTGAGACCTCCTGCACTTTTGGTTTGCAGAATTTTTTTGTTGTCTGGTTGGTTTGGGAATTTTGTTTTTGTTTTTTTAATAGGTTGTGATATTATTTAGTATTCAGTGGTCACAGATATTTGAGAGTGTTCTTTCAGTATCTACAAACAAATACCAGTGTATTTTTCCTCTAAAGGAAAATATAAAGCAGAGAGAAATTAAATACTGCTCAAATTCTAAAACTATGAAACTATAACAATGGAGAAAACAAATAGAAAGTTTTAAGCCACCCAGTGATTTCAGCAGCTGGTGGATCCTACCATGCCTATTTTTGCACAGAATGAAAAAGACACAGCAGGTTCCTTGGAACATCAAACTGAGAAAATTGACTACAGCTTTAACAGCCTAAAAAGAATTTTTTGGCAGAATGAATAAGTATGCATAATTGAGAAAAATACCCCAATCTGTAGAAAAAATAAAATAGATACAAAAAAAAAAAAAAAAAAAAGGCTAAACAAGAATGTTGCTACCTGTTCTTTTCACAATTTTCCACCTGCCCTTGACTGCAGTATTTAGGGAACTGAGGTTTTGAGCTGAAAAAGAGTAAGAGGTTGAGGAGATTAAGATGGAGACAGTGCAGGGCTGTGTAAATTGCAGAGAACTAAGAGCAAAAAGACTTGAGAGGCATGCAACCATGGGTGGGTTGTGAAGACAGGCAGTCTGCCCTTAAATCCCAACTTGATATTTACTAATCCTGTGATTCTGGACAAATAATGTATCCCTTTTCTTGCTCAGCTTCCACATTTTTAAAGGAATAGAGCAGTAAGACACAGCTTTCTCAGTGCCTGAGCACGTTACCTATTGTTAAATATTAGCCATGATTTTATTATATAACTGGATGTGTGAACTTAGGCAAGTCATTTATCTTTTGAATTGATTTCTTCAACTACGAAATAAATTATTTCGACTATGTGATCATGTGATGCTACGTCTAGATTTGAAGGACTATGGTTCTATAAAAACAAAACAAACAAATGCACTGGATGTTACCATCAGAGTAAGTTTGGGACTGACTTGAAGCCAGCAAAGTGAATATAAATGAAGGAGTCAAGCAAAGTAGGGGAGAGAAGGGGACAGGAGAAATAAGAAAAAATTAATTTTAAAAATAGAGTTTTTTAATTTATATTTAACATTTCATATTATAATTATATAAGAATTAAGATGCATTGCATGGGAAGAAAAGCTACTTCAAAATAACCACTTGTTCATTTTAAAGACACTGTGGATTTTTCCAACTCCCTTTTTCCAATATAAAGAGTCCTCATAAATGCTTCCTATTTTCAAACATTTAACTGTCCTCATGGTTCTTTTCTTAAGTACAGAATACTGTAATTATATACTATAATTTTGTCCATTCTAAATGCAATACCACTTATGATTTACTTGAAATTGAGAAATGGCTCCATATTGCTGGGTTCAGCCAGGTTATAATTTCAACCCTAAATGCAGGCTTTTTAATCCTGAGTTTTAATTTCAAGAAACATTTAAAATGAACATTTTTTTGTTTATGTATTGTAGGCATCTTCTTGGTAGAAGGTTCATAGCATTCAAAAGATTCTTGAGGGCAACTTTGCTGCCAAAAGTGTTAAGAATCATTGTCAAACAGAACCATCTCTTGCAAATATGACCATACTTACTCACTGAACTATCTGATTGCCAAGTGCCTGTAAAGAGTACATTCTGAATAAATATTAAGGAATGAACTAATAACTTGAATACATAATTGAATAACATAACTTGGCAATGAGGCCTTCCTTTACCTTCCTATGTAAAATAAATCCACAGGTCCCCACATCACCTTATTCTCCTTTGTTTTTCACCATGTACTCATAGTCATCTAATACAATGTACACATATTTGTTTATAGTCTTTCTCTTACTACTAGATTGTAGGTTCCATGGCAGCAGAATCATTGTTTTGTTTCATATTAATTTTTCACTGCAGAATTCCCAATGCACATAGGAAATATTCAGTGGATATTTGTTGTATGACTATTGAAGCAAATTATTCACTTTGCCTGATTTCCTCTCCAAATTATTCATGTCACTTTGAAGTTCGAATCTCTCTTTTACCAATCATTTCCCTTTAACCTCTTTTTTAAAAATATCTGTCACCTGCAAACTTAATGAGTACACTCTCTGTCCAGGTTAATAATGAAAATCTTTGAGCAGAAGTGGGGTGGGGATCCATCATGCAGTATCTATTGTGATCTTGATATATTCAATAAGTTATTTGATATCTAAAATTGATAATGTTTTTTGTTTAAACAGATTCGATTCAGATTTTTGCTATCTTCCTTTACAGTGCAGATTCAGGATACTAACTTAAGAATCACAATGTGATAGAAAGCACTTCAGATGTGGGGACAGAAGGTGGATGAGAAAGATAGTTCATCTTACTACTTAATATGTGTAGGAACTCTGCTTGGTATTTCCCCATTCTGTAGGTTTTTTGTTCTCTATTTCAATGCTAACGGATACCCTTGTAAAGCAGGTATTATATCCTGATTTTTCAGTCAGCAGTCTCACATTTAAATTCTTGCTTTGCCAGTAACTGATTGTAATCTTTGACGATCATTCTAAGCTTTGTTTCTTTATTAGTAAAATGAGGAACATAACACCTCATGCCTATCAAAAGAGTGGTGATGAAAATTTAATGAGATCATTTGTGTGAAATTATTTACAAGCTCCAGATATTAGTTTTTATTTTCTATCATCCTGTACAGATTTGGACTTGGAAAGTCAACATTTCATTATTAAATGGCTACAACAAAAACCTCAATACTTAAAATTTCAAAAATTTAATTTCTCTCTATTTATATCATATTATTGCCTTCTCCATTAAAAATAAAATTAACATTAAAATTATGTTCTTGATTAGCCAACATAATCCATTACTGGAAATAGAGACTACTGGAGAATTCAGATCTACAATGTTGAAATCTACAATATTCTGTTGACCTCTTTAAGCCCTGTAGTCAACTAATTTATTACACATTTCATCGAATATGTGTGTGTATGTGTGTGTGTGTGTGTGTGTGTGTGTGTGTAATCAAATGCTCCTCTTAATGACACTCTATTAGGTATTTTACATGCATAATACTGTCTTAGAAAAACCATATAAAGTATATTTTAATACCTTAATTTTAGGGGCAAGAAAACTAAAACCGAGTAAATTAACTTGCTCAAACTTACCGTTACTGGTGAAGATGAGATTGAAACCTTATCTGTCAGAAACAAAGCCTATGCTAATGATGAGGCTCTTCTACCCTCTAGTTTTTATTGTTACTTGCTATTTGCAGCTCTTAGTTCTTGAATTCCAGTACCTGCCATTCAGGCTACGTAGATTTGACCTGGGCTCCATTCCTAAATTCTACCCTTCCCTCTAGATCCAAATTTCAAGTTTCTTAACAGTCTGGCCATGGAACATTCCTGGTAGAGATTTACCTGTTCAAACAAAATTTTCCGCAGAAAATGTACTGATCTAGTAGGCAATTCATGAATTGAGCAGCATCCAGTCTAGCACATAGAAAGGAACTTTGAAACGCTGTACAAGGAGAGAGATATTTGTAGACCAAAGTGAGCAGGAATGAGGAAGTTATACTGGCCATTTGCTGGTGGGCTACAGCAGGGTTATTTTCTTTATATGGAACAAAGGGAAGTCTTGGAGCCAGGTTAGGTAATTTGTGCTCAGCAGGCAAGTGGTGATTGGTTGACTTAGGCCTTTCTTTTCTGGGAGAGCCAAACATAGAAAGCATAGAAACTTTGTTTAGTTTTGTTTTGCTGTCATGAGGGTAGCATCAGCAACTCTGTCTTGAGCCTCATCTTGCTACTTAACACCTGTGGCATGGCTTTTCCTCTGCATGGCAATGACTCATTTTAGGAACATTTTTTTTGTTTGTTTTGTTTTGTTTTGTTTTGTTACTCTGGTATAACATTGGATGGACCCTCCATAAATGGATACTGTATTGGTCAGCTCAGGTTGTCGTAACAAAATACCGTAGACTGGATGGATTAAGCAACAGAAATTTATTTTCTCACAGTACTGGAGGCTGGAAGTCTGAAATCAGTGTGACAGACTGGTCAGATTCTAGTAAGAGATTTTATCTTGGCTTGTAGAAGGCCTGGTTGCCCTCTGTGTTCACATTTGGTGGGAAAAGAACAACCTCTCTTGTGTCTCTTCTAATAAGGACATTTATCCTATCAGATCAGGGCCCAGCTCTATGACCTCATTTAACCATAACTACTTCCATAAAGACCCTATCTCCAAATACAGTTATATTGACGGTGATGTCTTAACATATGAATGTGGTGGGACACAATTCAGTTCATAGCATATACTTAAAAACATTTATTTTTAATGAAATTTGTGTCAGTTTTTTACTACGCTTTCATTCATTTCCAAGTCAAACTCTCCCATGCAAAGGAACACTATTGATTATTAATGAAAGACAAATCAGAACTATAGGTATTGATGAAGGTAGTACTATCTGTTATAAAGGATAAATCTCTGCAGTTGGTTTATCCTTTAAAATATTTATCTGTAAAATGTAAGGTGGTCCACAGCGATCCCTACGTTCTGTTACACATACTCTTAGGTAGTCCCCACCCTAATTGCATCAGGGTTCCTCTGCCACATGGCATATGGCAGAGTGATCATACACTTTCTTTGAAAGTACCTTATAAAAGACTGTAGCTTCTAAGTAGCTTTTACCTGAAATTTTCTCAGTCCCTCACCAAAGTTTTAAGGGGAAAGATTTTTCTAATAAAAGTGAGGCTACTCAATAAGGAAATGCCTAAATTTATTTTGCTTGGAATGTAAATTAATGAAAGGAGGTTAACAAGCTAATGATAAAATTCTACTTTAAAAAAAGAAACATAAATAAAATATTAGATGTAGAAAACACATCTCTTTACAGGTGGTCCACAGGAACAGCTGGAGATACTCTGGGTAATTACCCAGTTTTAAATCACAGAATGTCACAGGTGAACTGTCATTATACACCAAGTGGATGGTCATTATTTTCTCCCTTCTTATAAAATTACAAAAAGGACCCCATGAATAAAGAGCAGGGGCTATCTCCGCTTGGGTTCTGGGACCAATTCCAATGTGTGTGTGGGGGGGGTGGGGGGCGGAGTTGGGGGCGACTTTCCTCCACACTGAAAACAAGCAATGCTACGGACAATAGCTGTGGATCTGACAATTCAACTCAATTCTGACGTGAGCTATCTGGAGATAGCATCAGATTCCACAGGTTAAAGTTTCAGTCCAACTTGTCTGCCCCCCATGCTGATTTCAGATGCTACTCACAAATCTGGGTTGCTACCTGAACTTCTGACGGACCAGCAATAAATCAGAGGTTTCTACAACCCCCTGCCTTTTGGTTTAACTTGCTAGAATAGTTCACAGAACTCAGAGAAACATTTTGCTTACTAAATGACAAGTTTATTACAAAAGGATATGACTCAGGAACACCCAGATGAAGAAATACACAGGGCAAGGTGTGGGGGGAAGCATAGACCTTCCATGCCTGCTCTAGGCAGGCCACCCTCCCAGGACCTCCACGTGTTCACCAACCCAGAAGCTCCCTCAACATTGTCCTTTTGGGTTTTTATGGAAGTTTAATTGAAGAGAAGGATATATCAGGAGAGAGAGAGAAAAAGAAAGAAACAAAACAAAACAAAAAACCACACAAAATCTGCATGGCTTCATTCTGAATCAGTGGGACTTTCAGTGTATGGGAAACTGAATCAAATCAAAAAGGTAAAGAAATGTTAAAGGGAAGTTCCCATAGACCACAGAAGGAAGCTCAAGCTGCCTGTAATAATTGTGCACTCTCCAGTTGGATCTTACATTATTTATAGAAGAACAAATTATCTGATCCAAGACGAATGACCTCAATTCAAATATAAGTAGTAATTTAAAAATATCTATGTAAAATTACCATACTAAAAAGAAGATAGCTGAGGATCACTTGAGAAGGTTTGTATATAACTAGTGAAAATTATGACTAATACTTCTTGAACTAACACATGACATGTTGGTTCATGGGAGAATACATGCTCATAAGAACTTAAGGCATAGCTACAAGATATCCACAAAGTTGCCGCTCTCTCTCTCTACTCCTGTCCTCAGCCTAAAGCAGCCAGAGCAGCTGTTGACCCTACTCCCTAACAGCTGTTTTCAGAGGAGGGGGTTGAGACAGGTTAGTTAGTATGTTGCTAGGTAGAAAGGGAGGTCCCTGGTGGAATAAAAAAAAAAAAAAAAACACAGCCATATCCTGAAACTCTGGGTTCTGGAATGTCTCCTTGTTTAGGACAAAGATATGAGAATGTGCCTTGAGGTTAACAAATTATCTCAAATCCCTTTTGGCCAGACAAAGGAGCAGATCTGATAGATAGGAATGGGTTATTTTGTTAATCCCTTCAGGATAGGCAAACAGGACAGACCGGATAGATGAATCCCATTAGAAGTCTCCAGCCCCCTTCCCCAAACAGGCAAGGGAAGGTATAAAAGAACTTTTGCCTCAGTCACTGGGCACCACATTCGGGACCCTTTCCCGGTAGGGAGCTCTGACCCTTTGCTTTCAATAAACTATCTTCCTTTACAACTCTGCCTCTCCCTTGTCCGTGTTTCCATTCTTCAATCTCACTAGACACGATCCCGGCCCACACCCAGAAACTGCAGGCAGAGCCAACATCATTTACATCATTTTGGAGGAAACAGTGTGCAGATGCTGTATTTTAGCTTCTGCATTTCCTTATTTCTTCCCTTTTGTTCTTTACACCTATCAGGTGAGAAAACAGCTCTGGAATGCTAGAAAGTGTTGTGTTTATCGTTCACAGAAATAACACTGGAAACAACACTCCTTCCTTCTTACTCCTGGTTGTTATGTTTTGTTTTCAATAGATGCCTTTTCTCCAAGTTTTCTTCTTTGACATTATGTATAATTATTTTCTGGTTACTAAAACCAAGAAAAAGGTGAGTTAAGTGAGAAACTAAGATACATATTGAGAGGGCAGTCCTCCTCTATAGCCAAGTTAAGGAGTTGAACATAAAGTGATTGTTAAAGGATGGAGGAAGAAGACAGCAGGCTTCCGGTATGAAAATATGATAGAATAAGGCATTTGCATGCCTCAGTGATACTGGTGAGTAATAAGGATTTAGGGAATAGAGATAAATATGTAAATTTGGAGACTGACACAGATTGTAAAACGTTAATGGAAAAATGAAAATACCTGAAGTAGTGTTAATGACTATTACTAGGATGGGATGTCAGTTAGACCTAGTATTGATAACAAATAGTATTAATAATCATACATATCTGATTTATTAAGAAGTTACTTATCCAGAAGAAAACATATTCTTTCCCATTCTTGGCCCAAAACTGTTAGAGCTAACTAACTGTGAAAGTCTCAAACTTTGCAATAATGACTTGGTTCACTTCATCCTTAGAGTTGCCTCAGCTCATTGTGTGAGCATTCCATGAATCCCTGTGAGAAACCAGCCCTTTGAGCTGTAAAATTTGGGTTACTTGTTTTTGCCAAAGTTCAGTGTAAAATATATGGGTATTGTGTCGTATACCTTGAAATGTAAAAGCATAAGACAAGGAACATAAATAAGACAGCATCTAAAACACTTATTTCTACTTTGCTGTCATTATGTACATATTCATCAGGAAGATAAAAGTCATTAAAATATTTTAGCTTTTATAATCTTTATGAATGTGGGTCATTCTGAAATAGGCTTACTACTGAAACAAAGCCTGCTTCCCTTAGGTTGACAATATCTTGTGTCAATAAAATCTCCCAAAAATTTGTGCCTAAGTTCTCAGTCTAGTGTTAAATTTTCTGTGATTCATAAAGAGTAACGGTTACAATAAAAGGAGTAGGAGATTCCAGTATTGCTAACAAATGTGTATAAATAACATGTTTTGAGTCTGACCATGAAGACTTGAACATTCCCCTCAGCTTTACTAAATGTTAGACAGATTTCTTCCTGACTGTGGAACCCAGACATCCCTTGTCTGTCTTATAGCATTTACTCTAGAAAAATGACACTTGTGAATTCTGTCTATGCTCCTTGTTAGTTGTTAGACTCCACCCTAAAGTCCTCCAGTGCTTTTCCACTAGCTCACCCTAGTGTTTATAAAACATTCCACCTTTTCTTTCAGGAGAGTTGATTACATTATCTTCTATGGCAATAGTCTTGAACAAAGTCTTCCTTGTCCGGTGCAATTTTACTTTGACAAGCCCAAGATGAATGAAATCTGGCATAGGGAACACATTAACCCATTTGAACACGGCTTTGAGAATGATGTAATTTTTGCCAAATGTTTGTAATATTTCTAAAGTGTTTTACAACACTTTTCAAAAACACAGAGTTTCTAAGTCATTCATCATACAATGTGTGGCAATCACCAACAACTAATGACATGCTATAGATATCTAGGATAATGCTGTGTAAAACAGATGTAGCAAGACACTATGAAAATAGGGACTATGAAGATTTTGTATATTCAGTAGACTTCTAAAAAATAGAAATAAAAATATCAGTGAACAGCAGAAAGTTGCTTTGGTTTTGACTTGTAAAAACTACCATGATATTTAGTATTAGAATTTTGACTGCTTGGCCGCAAATTAGAAAGTAATACGCTGTGTTTTATAAAAATAGAAATACTCTTAAAAATAGCTAAGTATAAGATTAACAAAATAAGAATTTGAACTATAATCTTATCACTACTAATTTTAAATATGTATATTATATTATTTTCAAAGAATATATTGCTTTATTTTATGTAACGTGTCTTTCTTCATTAAAGACTTTAACAGCTGTTACTACTGATATTATGTTTGAATTCTACACCATATAACATTCAAACAAAATTTCAAAATCTTTCAAGAACTTTATGAATCATGGAGTTTAGATTTGTTTGTCCCACTAGGCTTACTTTAATGCAAGCACTAGCTAGGACACAACATAAACTACTTTGAATTTGTGTGTATCTCTTTTAAAAAGGATTTTCTCTATGTCTGGACATTTGAAGAGAAGCACATACATATGTGAGTAGGCACACCTCGTCAAATATGCTGCAATAATTGTTCAAATAACACATCTTCCATTTTTACTACTCATCACACTCTCTAATGGTGTGTTACAGATGCTGCAAGTTTTTTTTGCTTTTTTTTTTGCAAGTTTTTAAATAACGCTTTTCTGCTAAATTGTTTTGAAAGTATCACTGTATAATGCATTGCTACTCTGAATTCTTAAGGTTTCCTTTTGTCTAAAAGACATACTTGCAATTATTTCTCCAGCTTGCTATCTTACTTTAATGAAGAAAAGTTTTACTGTCAACTGGACAAGACTTAAAAATAATATATTATACAATCTTAAAAGAAATTATTCATATCGTTTTACCTGAGTGAAGAAATCATATCAAGTTTATGTATATGTGTATCATTGTCTTTTTCCTTCCCATTATTTATCAAACAAAGAATTTAAGCATTTAAGCAAAATACCTTTCAACTTGCATAGCTTTTATATTATGATCATACTACATCTCAGAAATACAACTACATAAAAACTTGATATATGTGAGGTTTTAATTGCGTTGGGTCTTTTGAATATGAGGTTGGACAATTAAGTCCTCGAACTCATCCTAGAAAAATTGTTACATACCTCATTGCTGAATATCAGTATGTTCACCTTCAAAGTATTCACTTTGGGAAGCTATGCACTGATGTCAGTGCCTTGTCTACCCTTCAAAACAATTTTGGAACTCTTTTTCTGGACTGGCCATGAGAGCTGGCATCGTATTACCCTCGATGTCCTGAATGTCATTAAAATGTCTTTCTTTCAATACTTCCTTTATCTTAGAGTAAGAAAGAAGTCATTGGAGGCCAGGTCAGGTGAGTAGGGAGGGTGTTCCAATACAGTTACTTATTTACTGACTAAAAACTTCCTTTGGTTTTGTTCATTGGTGAGCTACTTCAGGACCATTTTTACACATACCTTTCTCATACCAAGATTTTTATTTAAGACTTTCCTAACTGTTTCTCTATTGATGTTTACTTGATCTGCTATGCTTCTCACAGTCAGCCAATGATTTTAATGCATAATTTGACAAATTTTTGCAATGTTTTCACCAGTTCTACTCATTATTGGCCACCCTGACCTCTCTTCATCAGTGACATGTTCTCTCCCTTCAGATAAACGTTTAATCCATTTGTACACTGCCATTTTATTCATGGCAGTATCCCCATAAAGTTGGACTAACATATTCCTGATTTCACTTCTACTTTTTCCAAGTTTAACAAGAAATGTAATGTTTGTTCATTGCTCTAATTCAAACTCAGACATTCTCATGACAGCACACAAAAACATGCAACAACAATAATGAACGCCACTTGGCAAGACACCATCACACATTCACACAAACACAGCTGTGACATCCTGATATAGCAAGGTTATGAAACCTTACCAAGCTATTCATACAGTGCTGCCAGTGTAAGTACACAGTGGCAAGTTCACAAACATAATTGTCAGACCTCATTCATTAATAAAAATTATTAATCAAGCTGTCTAAAGCATCTCTATTACATTCACTCACAATAGTTGTTATAACTCAGGGGCTTGGGGTGAGGCACACTCTAATCTCAGTCACTGAGGATAATGAAAAATCATAGTGTCATTACAATAGAATAACTGAGCAGGTTGATGAAACGTTCAAATGAGCAAATGCAAGCTGATCTACACAGATGTCAATGACTGAAAAATTAAAATTCAGGAAGGACTGGTGAGAACCAATTTTTGAAGACAAGAGGAAAAGAAGAATCAATGTCTTGGTCAGCTGATCTATTTATAGAAAGACAGATAAATAGTTGAAGAAAAAAAGTATAGAATTCAGCTCCAAAGGAGGAAAGATTGTCAAAGCAAGCACTGTTAGGTTTCTAAAAAACTGGGCTCTGACTTACTATAGGATTCTGGATTCCAAGCCAAACATGAATATAGTAGTCCTCGTTATCTATGGTTTTGTTTTTAGTTACCCATGTTCATTTTAGTTACCCATGGTCAAATGCAGTCCGAAAATATTTAATGGAAAATTCCAAAAATTAAAAAATCATAATTTTTAAATTGTGCTCTGCTATTCCAAGTAGCACGATGGAGTCTTCCATCCTCCTGCTCTGTCCCACCTAGGACGTGAATCATCCCTTTGTCCAACATATCCATACTTTATACACTACTCACCCTTTAGTCACTTAGTATCCATCTCAGTTATCAGATCAACTGTCACAATATCACAGTTGGGTGGTTAAGTAACTCTTATTTTACTTAATAATGCCACCAAGCACAACTGTAATGATGCTGGCAGTTTGTATATGTCAAAGAGAAGCCATAAAGTGCTTCCTTTAAATGAAAAAGTATGAATGTATAGGAAAAAGCATAATATATGGACTTTAATATTTGTGGTTTCAGTCATCCACTGGAGTCTTGGAACATATCCTCCACAGATAAAGGGGGGCTATTCTGGTATAAAATAGAAGCAGGACAGAAGCTTTCTCATTTTGACTTGCCAAATGTAGTATAAATAAATGGGATGTTGTAACATTTAATACTTAAGAGTGTTCAAGGCTTACTCTATGAATACCAGCTCAATAATACAGTGAAATGTAGACCTCAGTTAGAGGGCTCAGGCCTTTAACTAGTAGTGTTCGAAAGCTGGCTTGAACAGTCAGGAAATCAAATAATTGTGCATCTCTTCCCAAATACATGGTCAGTGACTTTGACAGTAGCTTGCAATGGGCTATGTCAGAAGAATTAATGCATTGACAATTTGTAAATATGAAAAATATGGGCTTTAAATTCTTTTTCCCCAAGGAGCCTAATGTTAAACATTGACCACCATACTCCTGTTATTTATATATGTTTACCTCGTCCAGAGTTGGCTCAAGAGCTAAGCCTAACAAGTAAAATCTTCATCATTCATGACTCAAATTGAGAGGAACTGAGATTTGATCTTCTATCTTCCATAACTACTATTTTGTCATACCAAAGTTAACATAGAAATATCTTCAAAATAACCACTTGAGTGTCATGTGTGTGACAAAAACAAAGTTACAAAACAACCAGAAAAACATTTTAAATTCTGTTAATGTTACTACATAGTAATAATATCATTAATCTTGTTAAGGTACTAGAAAGTGTATAGAAATGTAATTGAGATAATTTCACTTATTTAAGGATTTCCAGTCAAGATGACAGAGATAGTAATTGTTGTGCTTCCCTCCTCTCATCACTTCATCAGAATTACAACTAAACTACAGAACAATCATCATTGAGAATTGCCTGAAATCTAGCTGAACTGAACTGAAGATCTACAACAAGGACATACAGAAGAAGCCAACTTGAGGTTGGTTGGAGGACCAGAAATGAGGAACAGGCTAGTCCTACACCCACGTGTGACATTTAATAATTGGGAGGGATTGCTCAGAAGTCCTCTCAGAAGAGCAATGGGTCTCAGCCCCATGATAGGCTCCCCACCCAGGGTTCCAATGCTGGGGAAAGAAGTCCCCATAACTTGTGGCTGTGAAAACCATCGAAGATTGTGGCTGAGTAAGATGGAGGGAAGCTACAGTCCCAGGCATTACTCTAAGAGGGCTTGTTAGTGGACTTAGTTGCTGATAGAATCACTTACTCTGAGCTCCAGCACTGGGGCAGCATTTTGAAAGGCAGGAGAAACATACAGGGAGGAACTCAGTTGATGGCTTCAGGGTAAGGGATGGAGAGGCAGCTTTCATGCACGCAGAAGTGTCGGTAGAATTTATTGTTTCTTTGTTGAGCTTTCCACAGTCCTGGGGGCCACCATATCTGAATCGCTATCAACCTAGCTAACATCCTTTGTTTGCCCCACTCTGGTTATTCCCTGAGACCCTGATCAACCCAAATTGCAGACCCACCCAAACCACTTCCAGTGTCTTTTCCATACAAATGGCCTGACTTAGCTCATGTCATGGACTACCCTAAAAGCTCTCAGAGTTTCACAAACCTCAAACAATCAGCACCTGCCTTTGGTGTGTCCCGTGCCTCTTGCTGAGCATCCCGAAGCCCAGCACTAGCAAAAGCCAGTCTGAGTTAGCAACAAGTCCTCTTGTGGCACCTCCAAGTCCACTGTGGATGGTGGCCATCTGCAGATTGCTTTGTGGCTCATGCCAGGTGGCCCAGGGGGAGGGCATGGGCTATAGCTGAATTTGGCTTCTAGCAGGTCCCCTCCCAGAAGGCCCTGGAAATTGCACACCCAGTGGATAGATTCAGATTGAGCTGGAGCATCACCCAGCCTGATCCAAGAACAAAACATCCAAATGGCATACCGGGCAGGCACTAGAGCGCTAGTAAAGCAAATCCTGCTTTGTAGGGTCAGCCCCTATACAACAGTTCCTACACTGTAGTCACAATCAGTCCTCACAACCCATCAGATCATTGGTCAATCCCTCCCATTAACATGCAAACAGCAACCAAGGCTCAAATGCAACAGAAGGGCACGTATCTGGAGCACCTGGCTCAGGTGACAAGGGAGACTACTCCTCTAGGTCTCACAGGATACCTGCAACATAAGGCCACTCTACTAAGACTGGGAGGCATCACAGCCTTACCTAATACATAGAAACAAGAATAGGGAAGCAGCCAAAATGCGGAGACAAAAAAACATGTCCCATATCAAAGAACAGAATAAAGCTCTAGAAAAAAAGAACTAAACAAAATGGAGACAAGAAATTTACCAGATGTAGAGTTCAAAACACTTTTTATAAGGATGTTCAATGAACTCAGAGAGAGCTTCAACAAAGAGACAGAAAATGTAAAATTAGAGATAGAAAACAAACAAACAAACAAAAAGAACCTGTCAGAAATAAAGAATATATTAGAGGGGATTAACAGTAGATTTGAGAAAGCAAATGACTGAACCAGTGGTTTAGGAGATAAGGTAGCAGAAAACACCCAATCTGAATAGCAAAAGAAAAAAAGAATACAAAAAAATGAGGACAGTTTAAGAGGCCTCTGGGACAACATAAAGTGGACCAAAAAACATATCAATGGGGTGCCAGAAGGAAAAAAAGAGAGAGAGAGAGGGAAAAAAGAGAGAGCCAGAAGGAAAAAAAGAGAGAGAAATAATGACAGAAAATTTCCCTAATCTGGTGAAGGAAACATGACATGCCTAGGAAGCACAGAGTTCCAAACAAGATGAACGCAAAAAGGCCCACACCAAGACACATCATAATTAAAATGACAAAAGTTAAAGACAAAGAGAGAATCTTAAAAGCAAGAGAAAAGCAGTTACCTACCTACAAGGGAACTCTTATAAGACTGTCAGCTAATTTCTCAACAGAAACTTTGCAGGCCAAAAGGGATTGACAGGAAATATTCAAAGTGATAAAAAGTCAGGACCTACAACCAAGGTTACTCTACCTAGCAAAGCTATAATTTAGAGTTGAAGGACAGATAAACAGCTTTCCAATTGAGAAAATGCTGAAGGAGTTCATCAACACTAAACCAGTATTATTTAAAAAAAAAAAAATGTTAAAGGGACTTCTTAAGAAAGAAGATGAAAAAAAGATAAAATTATGAATAATAAAATGGTAATAAGTACATATTAAGAATTACTTTCAATATAAATGGTGTAAATGCTCCAAACCAAAGATACGGTGGGTGAATAAATAAGAAAAAAAGACCCTTACATATGCTGCCTACAAGAGTCTCACTTCAGATTGAAAGACACACAGACTGAAAGTAAAGAGATGAAAAAGAATATTTCATGAAAATAAAAAAAACTAGGGTAGCAATACTTATACCAGACAAAATAGACTTTAAAACAATGGCAATTATAAGAGACAAAAAAGGACCCAGTAATCCCACTTCTGGGTATTTATCCAAAGAAACCCAAAACACTATTTCAAGGGGTCATATGCATCCATATGTTCATTGCAGCATTGTTTACAATGGCCAAATGTGGAGGCAGCTCAGGTGTCTATTGATGGATGAATGGATAATGAGTAGGTGGTAGATATATACAATGGAATATTTTTAGGGCATTGAAGGGAATGGATATTTGTCATCTGTGATGGCATCAATGGACCTGGAAAGAATTGAGCTGAGTGGAGTATGTCAGACATAGAAAGACAGATGCAATGTGATCTGACTTATACGTTAATTCTGAAGAACAAAATAAACAAACAAATAAAACTGAAACAAACTCATTGATACGGAGAATATTTTGATGGTTGCCAGATATGAGGGGTTTAGGAAGTGGCTATAAAAGGGGAAGAGATTAAGAAGTACAAATTGGTTGATATAAAGCAATCATGGGGATGAAGGATATAGTATAAGGAATATAGTCAACAATATGGTAATAACTGTATGGTGTCAAATGGGTATGAGATTTATTGAGGTGATAGATGGGAAGGGGTTGGGGATAGGGTGAAAATGGTGAAGAGATTAGGAAATACAAATTGGTAGGCATAATATTTTGTGGGGAGATACTTGGACTAAAATCCTTTGATTCCTCATATTTTCACCCACTTAATTTTACATCCCTAGGTCTTAAACTATGTCCCTTCTTTACTCTCACCAATTTCTTCTATGAGTGATCATCCATTTTCTCTCACTGTGAAGGCATCACCACCACCCACCCAGGCACAGAACAAATGTCCTATTTCTAGTGTCCATCTTTTTGTCTTAGGCACCTGGTCATCTTACACAACTTGGCATTTTAGGCACCTTGTCATTCATCTGTTGTACTTGCCATTTAGAATTTTATTAGAACTAGTCTATACCATGGCGTCTCTGTTATATGTGGCTTTGTTGTCCAAATAATTGACTCTACCTAACTAATTGGAGGACCTTCTATTTGTAACTAGCTCCTACCACATTTGTGTGTGTGTGTGTGTGTGTGTGTGTGTGTGTGTGTGTTGTCTTGCCTTTTAGACTTTCTAGGTCTCCTAGCTTTCCTAGTCTAGCTAGTCCTCAGTATCTCTTTCTGATAATGGAGAAATAGATGTGAGTCCCTTGCTACTCAATAGTTGGTAAACTAATCAACATGCAAAGTATTGTGAGACCATCATATTGTCTGCAGTAATGATACTATTTCCAGTAGGCAACTTTTGTATTGTATCATTTTGAAATTTGAATTTTACCATAAACTTTTATTTTTTTCTAATTGGGGAATATTGGGAGACAGTGTGATTCTCCAGGGCCCATCAGCTCCAAGTAGTCGTCCTTCAATCTAGTTGTGGAGGGTGCAACTCAGCTCCAAGTCCAGTACCCGTTTCAATTTTTAGTTGCAGGGGGCACAGCCCACCATCCCATGCAGGAATTGAACTGGCAACCTTGCTGAGAGCTCGTGCTCTAACCAACTGAGCCATCTGGCCACCCCGGAATTTTACCATAAACTTTTGAAATCTAATTTATATGGTTATATAAGTTACATGTATGGAGAAATCAGTGACATTCAATTATATATATATTTTTTAATTAAAGCTTATTGTGGTGACAATGGTTAATAAAGTTGCATAGGTGCAAGTGTATAATTATGTAACACATCATCTATATATCATCTTGAGTGTTCACCACCAAAAGTCAGTTCTCCTTCCATCACCATATATTTGATCCTGTTTACTGTCATTGACTACTCCCCTCGCCACTTACCCTCTGGTAACCACTAAACTATTGTCTATGTCTATCAGGGTTTTTTTGGTTTGTTTGTTTGTCTTGTTCCTTTGCTGCTTTCAATTTTATATCCCACATATCAGTGAAATCATATGGTTCTCAACCTTTTTTGTCTTACTTATTTTGCTTAGCATAGTAATCTCAAGATCAAGCCATGTTGTCTCAAATGACACTATTTCATCTGTTCTTATGGCAGAATGGTATTCCATTGTATATGTATACTAGATCTTCCTTATTCAATCATCTATCGAAGCACACTTGTTTCCATATCTTGGCCACAATAAATAAAGCTGCAATGAACGTTGGAGCACATATATCTTTACGGATAAATGCTTTCAAATTTTTGGGCAGATACCCAGGAGAGGGATTGCTGGGTCATATGGTAATTCTATTCTTAAATTTTTGAGGAAACTTCACACTGCCTTCCATAATTCTCAAATCTTTATAAAGAAAATTAACCAACAGAAGCACTGAGGGAATGTAATGTTTTGATTACATTTTTAGTTTGTTTTTTGTTTTGTTTTTTTGTTTGCTTTGTTTTGTTTTTGTTAAATTCAGGACAAGGTCAGAAACACTGGGATAGTAGAGGAGGAGTGGGAAACACGCTCCTCCTGCTCACCCAAGAAGAAAAGTAGAGTTTAGGAATCAGAGGAGGATTTCTGTCACCATCATAACAAGGAAATCAAAAACAATTCACTTGGGGTCATTTCTACCATAAGAAGTTAATAACATTACCTAAGCTTTGTGGATTCCTTGATAGTTATTATTTGTATCATCTTTTATTTCCTTGTCACAAGCAACAATAACACTTAGCAACAAGTGTAACTATAAAGGAGCAAAAAAGGGAAAGCTAAAGAAAAGAGTTCCTCTTTTAAAGAGTGATACTAATGTCAGGAGGAAAGAACAGGTTATGTCCCTAGTGAATGAGAAAAGGCAAAGACATTGTAGAGAGATGTTCTGGTCTGACCACTAAGAGTATTTCAAACCTAAAGGATTTTGGCTTCTTTATTCATAGTTGTGCTTTAGTCACAACATTATCATAGATTCTAGATCCTGTGTACTTGAATTTTGGAGAGTTTTATAGGCATTCTTTGCACTAGTTCTCCCAGCATCAGTGAAAAAGGTATGTTTTTATTTCTATAGAGTTACCATTATTTCAAAAGTGAAGAGTTCTGAATAATATTCTTTTCAGTCTATAAGTTCCATGAAGACAAGTGCATGTATTGTTTACTACAGTATTCCAGGTGTAGGGCTAGTTATATATCACACAGACAATAAATACATAGTCACGTACTATAAGAGTCTTGCTTAAACACAGAACTTGCTGGATATACATTATAGTATTTTGATTTTTTACCCCCTTCAATAAGAAGCTCAACAAATCATATGTTTAAAATTGTCAAAAGACATACAAGAGCTTAGAGAAATGGCATATTTATTACTATGAATTGCTAAAAGAACTACAGTTGGCTCTTTAACAACACCAGTTTGTACTGTGGAGGTCAACTTATACATGGATTTTTTTCAAGAAATACTATAAGTTTATATTCTGTTCCATATGATTTTCTTAATAACATTTTCTTTTCTCTAACTTACTCTATAATGGAAGAATGTTGTATATAATACATTATAGCACACAAAATATGTGTGAATTGATTAGTTATGTTATTGGTAAGGCTTCTGCTCCACAGTAGGTTATTAGTAGTTAAGTTTGTGAGCAGGCAAAAGTTATATGTGGATTTTTCAACTGTGCAGGTGATCAGCACCCCTAACCCTCCTGTTGTTCAAGGGTCAACAGTAGTTTTGACAGGTCATAAATCAAGTCAAACCTGATACAGTTTATTCTAAACTGTAGAATCCAATGACATATTAAAGAAATAATCAGGGTAACTGAAGCATATTAGGGTGGGCTATAAATTACTAGAGTTTGAGGGCTAAAGTCTTGTTCTTATCCTAAAATCCCCTTTCTACAAGGACACAGAGGAAAAACATGCCAAATAACAGACCAAATAAGTGATATTCATGTCTATTCTCTCTCCTTCTTGTAATAGTCTGCTCCCAAACTTAATAGAGAGGAAACACATTTAGATTTTTACTTTTAATTAAATGCAAATTTCAGCCTTAACTATGAAGAAAGTTATTGTATTATCAATATTAATAACATCCAGGCTGGAGAAAAAAATGTGAAGAGTCTTTATGATGGACTCTCCCTTGGCTGACCAGGGTTCAGAGGCAAGACCCTGTGGGCTAAGTTATATTAACTCCCAGAATTTGATCTCACTGCCCCCATTTTGGATATCCCAATCACAGGTTTGTAAACCTATTTTTACATTTTAATCCTCTAATTCTAATGAAATTGTGGTCTTAATGCAAAGTAATTATGTTTACTGACAGAACTATGATTAATGCAAGCCATAAAGCAATTAGCTGAAGAGAGACAAAAATATAGTTAATGTAATTGACATATTGGTTCTAAGCAGAATTAACATTATCTTTGAAATGTGGGCCCTTCTGCAGTGATTATTGACATGGTTGTCATAGAAACTGCCTATCTTGTCATTACGGCAGTTTGCAGACATCTGCTCCAGGTTCAAACTTTCATTGACATGTGCATTCATTTGGCCAGATAAGATGTCTTATCTCAGGCATCTTTGTCATCTGTGCATATGTTGACCCCCTTTAAATAATAAAACACCAAATAAAAATTAGTAACCACAGAGATATGGTCAAGATGGTAGAGTAGGTAAATGCTGTGCTTGCCTATTCTCACGACCACATCAAAATTACAACAAAACTGCAGGACAACCATCATTAAGAAAAATCTTAAGTCTAGCTGAGCAGAACTCCTACAACTAAGGACATACAGAAGAAGCCGCCTCAAGATTGGTAGGAGGGACAGACACACAGAATAAGCTGGCCCCATGCCAGCATATGACCATTAAAAATGGGAAGGAATATATCAGCTATGGGGGTCCCCACCCCCAAAGGAGTGAGGGGTCCCAGACCCACACAAGGCTTCTCAGCCCAATGTTTCAGTGCTGGTGAGAGAAGTCCCCAAAAACTCTGGCTGTGAAAATCAGTGGTGATTGCGTCTAAGTGAAACTGAGGGCTGCTCTTAAAAGACATTTCTCTTTAAAGGCCTGCAAACGGACTTACTCGCTGATGGACTCACTTGCTCTGAACTCAGTGCTGGGGTAGCAGCTCAAAATGTACCAGGGACAAACAGGAATGAACTGAATTGTCTGGCTTCAGGTAGAGGGCTGGAGGGGCCACTTTCTCCCAAACAGAGAAGCTGGCAGAAGCCATTGTTTCCTTGTTGAGCCCTCCCTCATTCCCGGCATGTAGACATAGGCAGCCACCATATCTGAGTCTCCATCAACCTGGCTAACACTGTTCATTCACTCTTATTCCCTGAGACCCCTCCCCAACCAACTTTTGGGCCCACCTAAAACGCTTCCCATGGCTTTTCCTTATAAACAGCCTGACTTCCCTAAAATCTCTCAAAAGTTCACAAATTCCAAACAAGCAGCATCTGACTTCAGTATGTCCTGTACCTCTGGCTGAGCATCCCTAATACTGGCCTAGTGACAGATGGCTCAGTTTATGGCTTGATATCTCGAGGAACCTCCAAGTCCAGTGCTGGAGGCAGCCATCGGCAGATTGCTTAGTGGATCCTTCCCAGTGGCCTCAGCTGGGGCACAGGCTAAGGCTGAACTTGACATGCAGCCAGTCCCCACCCAGGAGGCCCCAGGGCTGGCATGCCTGGTGGCTAGCTTCTTACCAAGCCAGAGAGCATCACTAGGCTGCCACTGGGGAGGACACACCCAAAGGGCATACTAGAGCCATGCTAAAGCAAATTCTGCTCTATGAGGTCAGCCCCTGCACCACACCTCCTCCACTGTAGTCACAGCCAGTGCTCACAAACCATCAGTTAATTGGTCAATCCTTCCCATTGATGTCCAAATAGCAACCATGGCCAACTACAACAGGAGTGCACACACAATCCACACAAGGGAGACTGCACCACTAGGACCCACAAGACACCTACTACATAAGGCCACTCTACTAACAGCAGGAGGCATAGCAGCCCTACCTAATACATAGAAACAAGCACAGGGAAGCAGCCAAATGGGGAGACAAAGAAACATGTCCCAAATAAAAAACAGGACAAAACTCCAGAAAAAAGAACTAAACAAAATGGTGACAAGCAATCTACCAAATGCAGAATTCAAAACATTTGCTATAAGGATGCTTAGTGAACTCAGGGAGAACTTCAATAAAGAGATAGGAAATATAAAAATGGAGATAAAAAAACATAAAAAAGAACCAGTCAGGAGTGACGTCATAGCAATGGCGGCAGCGGGGCGCACTTTTTGAGTTCTCCGTGGGATCTTATCAGAAACGGGAAGCTTATAACCCATCAAAGGACTCTCTGCTCATCACGCAGAACAGCGAAGAGACTCGCGCAGGGATTTCTTGCAGGTGGGGAAAAATTGGGCGAGCAGGGGAAGAAGGAAGGGAGCGGAGCGGAGACACGCCGCACCTGCGGCGGCGGTGGGGACGAGGGTTGGGATCGCGGTCCACACCTGTGGCGGTAGAAATTCGGCCCCCACCCTCGGGTTGTGGAAATCTGCTCCGCACCTGTGCCTGTGAAATTCCAGCCCACACCCACGGCTACAGATACGCAGGATATCCCAGGACGGAGGAGAGCCCGGAAGCCACGAGGTGGGCGTTTTGCCCTGCGTCCCACAGCGGTCCTCTCCCGCTGCAGGGGCAGCATATCCAGCATTAACTTCAGCTAATAACCTCAGTTGGTCCTTGGGCCGGACAAGGAACACAGACTCCGTGCCTGGGCACCTTCCCCCGCTCTTCTGACCCTACCCCCGCCTTTCTAGAGACTTGATCTAGCCCCTGCACTAAGGAGCAGCGGCAGATTACAGAGGCGCCTTGGAGCCCCGGCTCCGGGAAGACAGGCGGGCCCAGGGAGGAGGCTAGGAGCTGGGAATCTTCCGCCCCCAGCCACCACCTTTTCTGGCCTGCGGGAAGAGTGTTAAGACAGCGGGGCTGGGAAAGAGAAGACCCCTCCTTCCATCCCCAGCCCCCACCCTTTCTAGCCAGCCTAGAGCGGGGCAAACACATCCCCAGCGGCAGAGACGCAGGGGTTCCCAGGAAAAAAGAGAGAACACAAAAGCCAAGTGCCGGACTCTACTTTGCGTCCCACAGCAGACCTCTCCCTCCCGCAGAGGGAGGATATCTAGCATTTGAGACTATTAAACTCCATACCTGGGCCCCTCCCCCCCTCTTCCAATCCTACCCCCACCCTTCCAGAGACTTAAACTGGCTCCTGATCTGAAGAGCAGTGTCAGATTACAGAGGAGCCTTGGGGTTTGGGCTAAGGGAAGACTGGCCGCTGGCTTTGGTCCAGGGAAGAGGCTGAGAAGAGTGTGGTTTGCCCTGGACTAGGAGACAGAAGACTCATCCACCCCCAGATACCACCGTTTCTGGCCTGTGGGTGGGGTGTGACACAGCTGGGCTAGGAAAGAGAAGACCCCTCTTTCCATCCCCAGCCCCCACCCTTTCTGGCCTGCCTAGGGCGTGGCAATTACATCGGCGGAGGCACTCCCAGGGATCAGCAGTAAGTGGTATATACAGCACTCAGCTTTCAGCAGCTGAGGAATTCCCTGCCGGCCACACACACACACAGGGAAGAGGTGCCCTAAGACTCAGGAGAGCTGGACACAGGGCTGGTGGTGCTATTCTCGGTGTGCATATGTGCCGGCAAGGGCAGAAACTGCACTGACTTTGTAAAACCTACTGTCCAGACCCCTCAGCCCCACGCATCTAAAGCTGCAGCCTCAGAGTCACTCTGGGCATCAGGTGACCGGCTCTACCTGCACAATACGCAGGGGATTACTTGGTGGGCTTAAGCCACAACTGGCGCTGTTTTTTTTTTTTTTTTTTCTTTTTTTCTTTTTTTCCTTTTCTTTCTGTTTTGATTTGTCTTTATATTTTTGACATCTTTGCCTGTGTCGAGTGGGGATTCTGTGCTACAGCAGAGAACAACTTGGAGATTATTTGGTGGGCTTAAGCCACAACTGGCGCTGTGTTTTTTGTTTGTTTGTTTGTTTGTTTTTTGTTTGTTTGTTTGTTTTTGTTCTGTGTTGATTTGTCTTTATATTTTTGACATCTTTGCCTGTGTCGAGTGGGGATTCTGTGCTACAGCAGAGAACAACTTGGAGATTACTTGGTGGGCTTAAGCCACAACTGGCGCTGTCTTTTTTTTTTTTTTTTTTTTTCTTTTCTTTTCTTTCTGTTTTGATTTGTCTTTATATTTTTGACATCTTTGCCTGTGTCGAGTGGGGATTCTGTGCTACAGCAGAGAACAACTTGGAGATTACTTGGTGGGCTTAAGCCACAACTGGCGCTGTGTTTTTTGTTTGTTTGTTTGTTTTTTGTTTGTTTGTTTTTTGTTTGTTTGTTTGTTTTTGTTCTGTGTTGATTTGTCTTTATATTTTTGACATCTTTTCTGTGTCGAGTGGGGATTCTGTGCTACAGCAGAGAACAACTTGGAGATTACTTGGTGGGCTTAAGCCACAACTGGCGCTGTGTTTTTTGTTTGTTTGTTTGTTTTTTGTTCTGTGCTGATTTGTTTTTATATTTTTGACATCTTTGCCTGTGTCGAGTGGGGACTCTATGCTATAGCAGAGAACAACCTGGAGATCACTTGGTGGGCTTAAGCCACAACTGGCGCTGTGGTTTTTGTTTGTTTGTTTGTTTGTTTGCTTGTTTTGTTCTGTTTTGATTTGTCTTTATATTTTTGACATCTTTGCCTGTGTCGAGTGGGGACTCTGTGCTATAGCTGAGAACAACCTGGAGATTACTTGGTGGGCTTAAGCCACAACTGGCGCTGTTTTTTTTCGTTCTGTTTTGATTTGTCTTTATATTTCTGACATCTTTGCCTATGTCGAGTGGGGGTTGTCGATTGTTTTTTTACATGTGAATGTATTTGACTTTTTCCTTGTTGTTATTGTTGTGCTTGGTGATTTGCTTTGTTCTGTAATTGCCCTACCAGTGCCCAGCTTAAGAGGCACAAGATTCAACATACCCAGCGGCCAACTCCAGGCCAAGCCAGAGTACTACCGGGTTTGACCTACAAGTGACACACTCAGAGGGGATTCTTTACAGGCACATAGAGGCCAAAGGGCAAACCACATCTAAGTGGTCAATCCTCACGCAGCAGAATACCCTGCGTGGGCAAAGCCAAGTCTCACAACTAGTCAGCCTAGGAGTTAACTCCACCTACTCACAAGCGAAAAGCAATTAAGGATCTTCTTTAACAGGACAATATACACAACACAAGAGTCACTTTTAGAGCACACGCAGGGGAGGAGAACGAAGTAGTGCAAGTCAAATATAAAGGACATTTATTATATACTAATCCAGCAAGAACTAAGAACTCCAGGGCACCTATCTAATACATCGAAGCAAACACAGAGAGTCAGCCAGAATGAGGAAACAAAGAAACATATCCCAAATAAAAGAACAGAAGAAACCTTCAGAAATGGAACTAAATGAAGCAGAGGTAACCAAACTGTCAGAGACAGAGTTCAGAATTCTGATGATAAGAATGTTTAAGGAACTTAGAGAGGACATCAAGAAGGATGTAGAAATCATAACGAACAACCAGTTAGAACTAAAGAACACAGTTACCGAAATAAAGAACTCACTTGAAGGAATTAACAGCAGGTTAGATGAAGCAGAGGATCGAATCAGCGACTTAGAAGACAAGTTAGCAGAGATCACCCAAACAGAACAACAGAAAGAAAAAAGAATAAAAAACAATGAAGATGGTTTAAGAGACCTATGGGATAACATCAAGCGCAACAACATGCGCATCATAGGAATACCAGAAGGTGAAGAGAAGAAACAAGGGATTGAGAACATATTTGAAGTAATAATGTCTGAAAATTTCCCTAACCTGATGAAGGAAACCAACATACAAGTCCAGGAAGTGCAGAGAGTTCCAACCAGGATAAACCCAAACAGGTCCACTCCAAGACACATTATAGCTAAAATGGCAAAGATTAAAGACAAAGAGAGAATCCTAAAAGCAGCAAGAGAAAGACAGAGGGTTACATACAAGGGAACTCCCATAAGACTATCAAATGACTTTTCTGCAGAAACATTGAAGGCCAGGAGGGAGTGGCAGGAGATACTCAAAGTGATGGAAAACAAAGGCCTACAACCTAGGTTGCTTTATCCAGCAAGGCTATCATTTAAAATCGACGGGGAGATAAAGAGCTTCCCAGAAAAGAATAAGCTAAAGGAATTCATTACCACCAAGCCAGCATTGCAAGAAATACTAAAAGGACTTCTGTAAATAGAAGAAAGACGAAAACAACTTATCCACAAATTTAAAAATGGCAATAACTATGTACTTATCAATAATCACTTTAAATGTAAATGGTTTAAATGCTCCAATCAAGAGACATAGGGTGGCTGAATGGATAAGAAAGCAAGACCCTTGTATATGCTGTATACAAGAGACTCACCTCAGATCAAAAGACACACACAGGCTAAAAGTGAAGGGTTGGAGTAAGATATTCCATGCAAATGGAAATGAGAAAAAAGCTGGAGTTGCAATACTTATCTCTGACAAAATAGACTTTAAAATGAAGAAAATATTAAAAGACAAAGATGGACACTATATAATAATAAAGGGATCAATTCGACAAGAGGATATAACCCTAGTAAACATCTATGCACCCAACATAGGAGCACCTAAATATATAAAACAGATATTGACTGACATAAAGATGGAGATCAACAGTAACACTATCATAGTAGGGGACTTCAACACACCTCTGACAACAAGGGACAGGTCTTCCAGACAGAAAATCAATACGGAAACAACAGCCTTAAATGACACATTGGACCACTTGGATTTAACCGATATTTTCAGAGCATTCCACCCCAATGCTGCAGAATACACGTTCTTCTCAAGCGCACATGGAACATTCTCCAAGATAGACCATATGTTAGGCCACAAAGCAAGTCTGGATAAATTTAAGAAAATTGAAATCATACCAATTGTCTTCTCTGACCACAGTGCTATGAAATTAGAAATGAACTACAGGAAAAAGACTGGAAGACACACAAATTCATGGAGGCTGAATAATATGTTACTAAACAATGAATGGGTCAAACAGGAGATCAAGGAAGAAATCAAAAGATATCTCGAGACAAACGAAAATGAAAATACAACGACCCAAAATCTATGGGATGCAGTGAAAGCAGTCCTAAGAGGGAAGTTCATAGCACTGCAGGCCTACCTAAAGAAACAAGAAACATCACTAATCAACAGTTTATCTTCACACTTAAGGGATCTGGAAAAAGAACAACAAAATAAGCCCAAAGGGAGTACAAGGAAGGAGATAATAAAGATCAGAGCGGAAATAAATGAAATAGAAACCAGAAAAACAATACAAAAGATCAATGAATCCAAGAGTTGGTTCTTAGAGAAGATAAACAAAATTGACAAACCTTTAGCCAGACTCATTAAAAAAAAGAGAGAGAGGACCCAAATTAATAAAATCAGTAATGAAAGAGAAGTGACAACAGACACTGCAGAGATACAAAAAATCCTAAGAAATTTCTATGAGCAACTGTATGCCAACAAATTTGACAACCTGGAAGAAATGGACAATTTCCTAGATGCATACAACCTCCCAAGGCTAACTCAAGAGGAGACAGAAAACCTGAATAGACTGATTACCACCAAGGAAATTGAATCAGTAATCAACAATCTCCCAACAAACAAAAGCCCTGGACCAGATGGCTTTACAGGTGAATTTTACAGAGCGTTCCAAAAAGAATTGTCACCTATTCTCCTCAAACTCTTCCAAAAAATCCAGAGGGAGGGAAGACTCCCAAACACTTTTTACGAAGCCACTATCACCCTGATCCCAAAATCAGACAAAGACACCACAAAAAAAGAAAACTACAGGCCGATATCGCTAATGAACATAGATGCAAAAATCCTCAACAAAATACTAGCAAACAGAATTCAGCAATATATTAAAAAGATTATACACCATGATCAAGTGGGATTCATCCCTGGTATGCAAGGGTGGTTCAACATCCGCAAATCAATTAATGTGATACACCACATTAACAAAATGAAAAATAAAAATCATATGATCATATCAATTGACGCAGAAAAAGCATTTGATAAAATTCAGCAGCCATTCATGTTAAAAACCCTTAAGAAAGTGGGAATAGAGGGATCATATCTCAACATAATAAAGGCCATATATGATAGACCCACAGCTAACATCATACTCAATGGGGAAAAACTAAAACCATTCCCCTTAAAATCAGGAACAAGGCAAGGCTGCCCACTTTCTCCACTTCTATTCAACATAGTGCTGGAAGTTCTAGCCACAGCAATCAGACAAGAAAAAGAAATAAAAGGCATCCAAATCGGTAAGGAGGAAGTAAAACTGTCATTATATGCAGATGATATGATACTATATTTAGAGAACCCTAAAGACTCTACCAAGAAACTATTAGAGCTGATAGATGAATTTAGTAAAGTAGCAGGATACAAAATTAATATTCAGAAATCAGTTGCATTTGTATATACCAATAATAAAACATCAGAAGGAGAAATTAAAAAAGCAATTCCGTTTACAATTGCTCCAAAGACTATAAAATACCTGGGAATAAATTTAACCAAAGAAGTAAAAGATCTGTACTCAGAAAATTATAAGACACTGAAGAAAGAAATGAAAGAAGATACAAATAGATGGAAACACATACCATGTTCATGGATAGGAAGAATTAATATAGTTAAAATGTCCATACTGCCTAAGGCAATATATATATTCAACGCAATTCCTATCAAACTACCAACGACATTTTTCACAGAAATAGAACATATAATCCTAAAATTTATATGGGATAACAAAAGACCCCGGATATCTTCAACAATCTTGAGAAATAAGAACAAAGTGGGAGGTATAACAATACCTGACTTCAAATTATACTACAAGGCTACAGTAATCAAAACAGCATGGTACTGGCATAAAAACAGACCCATAGATCAATGGAACAGAATAGAGAGTCCAGAAATAAATCCATGCCTATATGGCCACTTAATCTATGACAATGGAAGCAAGAATGTACGGTGGGGTAAAGACAGTCTATTCAATAAATGGTGCTGGGAAACTTGGACAGACACATGCAAAAAGATGAAGCTGGATCACCTCCTTACACCACATACAAAAATAAATTCAAAATGGCTTAAAGATTTAAATGTAAGATCTGAAACCATAAAATTCCTAGAAGAAAATATAGGAAGAAACTTCACAGACATTACCCGGAGTAAGATTTTTACTGATATATCCCCTCGCGCGAGGGAAGTAAGAGGAAAAATAAACATGTGGGATTACATCAAACTAAAAAGCTTTTTCACAGCAAAGGAAACCATCAATAAAACAAAAAGGGATCCTACTGATTGGGAAAAGATATTTGCCAATGATATATCTGATAAGGGGTTAATATCACAAATTTATAAAAAACTCACTCAACTCAACTCCAAAAAAACAAACAACCCAATTAAAAAATGGGCAGAGGACATGAAGAGACATTTTTCTAAAAAGGACACACAGATGGCAAACAGACATATGAAGAAATGTTCAACCTCACTAACCATTAGAGAAATGCAAATAAAAACCACAATGAGATACCACCTCACCCCAGTCAGGATGGCTATCATCAATAAATCAACAAACAACAAGTGCTGGCGTGGATGCGGAGAAAAGGGAACGCTGGTGCACTGTTGGTGGGAATGCAGATTGGTGCAGCCACTATGGAAAACAGTTTGGAGATATCTCAAAAATCTGAAAATGGAACTACCTTATGATCCAGCAATCCCACTCCTAGGTATCTATCCGGAGAAATCCAAAACTCCAATTCAAAAATCTTTATGCACTCCTATGTTTATTGCAGCACTATATACAATAGCCAAGACCTGGAAACAACCGAAATGCCCATCAGTAGATGACTGGATTAAGAAACTGTGGTACATTTATACAATGGAGTATTACGCAGCCATAAAGAAGAAAGAAATCTTACCATTTGCAACAACATGGATGGACCTAGAGAATATTATGTTAAGTGAAATAAGTCAGAAAGAGAAAGACAAATACCATATGATCTCACTTATATGTGGAATCTAAAGAAAAGAATAAGTGAATGAACTAATCAGAAACAGTTTTGGAAAAATGGAGGAAAAACTGAGGGTTGCTAGATGGGCAGGGGGGTGGGGATAAGGGGAAGGTGAGAGGTTTTGGGAACGTACAGAGGGATAGTGGATGGGGGGAGGGGGGTTCACACAGTGTGAGGGATATAAATGATAAATGTCTAAGTTTTGCTTTGTCTTGTGCACCTGAAACTAATTAATAAAAAAAAAAAAAAAAAAAAAAAAAAAAAAAAAAAAAAAAAAAAGAACCAGTCAGAAATAAAGAATACAATAACTGAAATGAAGAATACATTAGAGGGAATCAAGAGTAGATTAGATGAAGCAGAGGATCAAATCAGTGATATAAAAGATAAGGTAGTAAAAACACCCAATCAGCACAGCAAAAATAAAAATTAAAAAAGTATCCAAAAAAATGAGGAGAGTTTAAGAGGCCTTAGGGACAATATCAAGCATACCAATATTCACATCATAGTAGTTCCAAGGAGAAGCAAGAGAGCAAGGAATTAAAAATCTATTTGAAAATATAATTACAGACACCTTTCCTAACCTGGTGAAGAAATAAATATACAAGCCTAGGAAGTACAGAGAGCCCCAAACAAGACGAACCCAAAGAGACACATCATAATTAAAATGCCAAAGGTTAAAGACATAGAGAGAATCTTTAAAGCAGCAAGAGAAAAGCAGTTAGTTACCTACAAGGAAGCTCCCATAAAACTCTAAGCTGATTCTCAACAGAAATTTTGCAGGCCAGAAGAGATGGGAAGGAAATATTCAAAGTGATAAAAAGCATGGACCTTTGACCAAGAGTACTCTACCCAGCAAAGCTATCATTTAGAATCGAAGGACAGATAAAGAGATTCCCAGGCAAGAAAAAGCTAAAGGATACACCAAACCAGTATTACAAGGAATTTGTGAGGGACTTCTTTAAGATGAAGAAAAATTAAAAATATGAATACTAAAATGGCAATTACATATCTATCAACAATTACTCAATGTAAATGAATTAATCAAAAGAGAGGGTGTCTGAATGGGTAAGAAAATAAGACCCTTACATATACGGCCTACGAGAGACCCACTTCAGATTGAAAGATTCACGCAGGCTGAAAGTAAAGGGATGGGGAAAATATTTTATTAAAATAGAAATGAGAAAAAAAAGCTAGGGTAGCATCACTTATACAAGACAAAACAAAGGCTATAACAAGATACAAGGAAGGACCCAGTAATCCCACTTTTGGGTATTTATTCTAAAGAAACCCAAAACGCTACTTCAAGGGGACATGGGCATCCGTGTGTTCATTACAGCATTAAAATATGGAGGCAGCCTAGGTGTCCATGGGTGGATGAATGGATAAACAGTAGGTGATACATATATACATTGGAATATTGCTCGGCCATGGAATAAAATGGGTTCTTGTCATCTGTGGGGGCAGGGATGGACCTGGAGGGTGTTGTGCTGAGTGGAGCACGTCAGATAGAGAAAAAGAGATGCAATGTAATTTTGCTTATATGTAGACTCAAAGAACAAGATACACAAACAAAAAATCAGAAACTCATAGATACAGGAACTATATTGATGGTTGCCAGATGGGAGGGATTTGGGTAACTATGTATGGTATAAACTAGATTTATCGGGGTAGTAGATGGGGGTGTTGAGGAATAGGGTGAAAAAGGTAAAGGAATTAAGAAGTACAAATTGGTAGTTACAAAATGTCATGGGGATATAAAGTAAAGCATAGGGAATACAGTCAATAATATGGTAATAACTATGTATAGTGCTAGGTGGGTACTAGACTAGTTGGGGGGATCACTTCTTAAATTGCACAAATGCCTAATCACTATGCCATACACCTAAAATTAATATAAAAGAATATTGAATATGAATTGCAATTGAAGAATTAAAGGGGGGGAAATGAAGTGGAATAAGAGGTTCAAATGTCCCGGTGTGAAACATAAGTCACGGGGACGTAATGTACAGAATAGAGAATATAGTCACTAATATTGTGACAGCATGGTACAGAGTCAGCTGATTGCTGGATTTACCATGGCCGTCACTTTTTAGGTATATACATGTTGAGTAATTATTGTTTACACCTGAAACTAATGTAACATTATATGTTAGCTGTATTTTAATAAAAATATTTTTTAAAAAATTAGTAACCACAGATGTTTCGAGTTTTGGTTGATGACTGCTGTAGCATCACTGAGACATAATTGTGGCTAGAGTCATATAGTTTTCATAGTCAACTATAATTATTTGTAATAATGGTATACAGCTTTGGTATTCAAGAAACAGCAGTATTTTTTTTTAAATCTAAGTGAAAGAATATGCTTTTTACAGATATGCTTGATTATAGACTAACAGAGTTTGATGTTGTATTGCAAAGTTGTGCACTTGAAATCTATGTAACTTTGCTAACACCTGTCACCCCAATAAACATTAATTATTTTTTTAAAGGAAAATTTACCAGTTTAAACAAATAATGAAATTATACTAGGGAGATCTTATTACAGAGAACTACTATACTCAATTTCCCCATTATTCATTGGCTTAAATTTCCTAACTGCTTCAACCACTGCAAACAATAAATGGCATTAGTCTTCACACTGACATTTTGAGCAGAATAATTCTTAATTTTGCAGGACTCTATTTAGCATTTTAGGAAGTTGAACATCCCTGCCCTCCAAGTATTAGGTTGGTGCAAAAGTAATTGCGGTTTCGGACCATGAATTTTAAATCATAACTAGGCTCAAACACATCTTTATTAATCAAAATAGGAACCATTACAATCAACACATTTTTACCAACAAGAAGTAAGTTTGTTTATTCCTGTATCTTAAATATCCGTGCTTTGGGATTCAATGAACTCCTAGAAAGCATTTTCTGCATCCTGCTGGTTGTGGAAGCATTTTCCCTGCAAAAAGTTGTCAAGATGCTTGAAGAAGTGGTAGTCAGTCGGCGAGAGGTCAGGTGAATATGGGGAATGAGGCAAAACTCCGTAGCCTGATTCATTCATCTTTTAAAACAGTTGGTTGTGCAACGTATGATTAGGCATTGTCGCGGAGAAAACTTGGGCCCCTTCTGTTGACCAATGTTGGCTGCAGGCTTTGCAGTTTTCAGTGCATCTCATCGATTTGCTGAGCACACTTCTCGGATGTAATGGTTTTGCCAGGATTCAGAAAGCTGTAGTGGATCAGACCGGCAGCAGACCACCAAACAGTGACGGTGATCTTTTTTTGGTGCAAGTTTGGCTTTGGGAAGTGTTTTGGAGCTTCTTCTCAGGCCAACCACTGAGCTGGTCATGGCCGGCTGTCATATACAATCCACTTTTTGTTGCACATCACAATCTGATTGAGAAATGGTTCCATGTTGTTGCGTAGAATAAGAGAAGATGACACTTCAAAATGACGATTTTTTTTTTCCAGTCAGCTCATGAGGCACCCATTTATTGAGCTTTTGCACCTTTCCAATTTGCTTCAAATTTCGAATGACTGTAGAAGGGTCGACGTTGAGTTCTTCAGAAACTTCTCATGTAGTTGTAAGAGTATCAGCTCTGATGATTGCTCTCAGTTGATCGTTGTCAACTTCCGATGGCCGACCACTACACTCCTCATCTTCAAGGCTCTCATCTCCCTTGCAAAACTTCTGGAACCACCACTGCACTGTATGTTCGTTAGCAGTTCCTGGGCCAAATACGTTGTTGTTGTTTTGAGTTGTCTCCACTGCTTTACTACCCATTTTGAACTTGAATAAGAAAATCACTTGAATTTGCTTTTTGTCTAATATCATTTCCATAGTCTAAAATAAATATAAAATAAACAGCAAATAATAAGTCATTAGCAAAAAACATAACGCGAGAAACGCTCATTAAAATGATGTATAGCATAACTACATTTGTTTAAGAATGTATTCAAATATCAAATGGCAAATTTTAACAATACAAAAATGACAATTACGTTTGCACCAACCTCAAGTTGTAACATATATTACAAATATAAAAAATGGTAAACTTTACTGCAAAGAAACTAGAAGCTGCCACTTGAACCAAGTGATCAAGGTTCACACCAGCACTGAGACAAATCAACATATGCTATGGTAAAAATAACTGGTCTTTAGCTTCAAAAATGTCAATGTAGGAAAGAAAAGAAAGACTGTAGGACTGTTCCAGATTAAAAGGGACCAAACAGGTAAGACACTGATGTATGCAACATATGACCCAGGATTTTCTTTCCCTATAAAGACCATAATTGAGACAATTGGCCAAATCTGAATAAGAACTGTAGATTGGATACAATTTTTGTCAATGGTAATTTCCTGATATTTATTATTTACTGTAATTATGCAAGATGATGCATCTACTGTTTAGGAAAAGCACTCTGAGAAATTAGGGTTCAAGGGGTATCATGTATGCAACTCAGTCTCTATACAAAAATAAGTCTATATAGAGAAAGAAAAGGATTAAGCAAACATAATAAAATGTTAACGTTTCAATGATCTGGGTATGAAGAAATCCTTTGTACTATTATAGAAACTTTTTACAAGTTTGAAAACATGTCACAGTAAAAATGAAAAAGATTTATTTACTAGGCAATTTTTCAAAGCAGGAACTCAGGCAGAGGGAAGCAAGATAAGGACCCACTTACTGGAACCAGAAAGAAACTGATGTCTCAGGAACATAAAAAAGTGTTACCAATGACTCTTTTTATTGCTAGTGATTCTAAAATTCATGTAAACAAACAGTAAAAAAAAAAAAAAAGTGGGGGGGGTTTGGCGGGATAGTAGGATATGTCACAGAATCAATGGAAAGGCTGCAGAGACCAGGGAAATTCCAGTAATTTCAGTGAAGAAATCAGCAGACATCTCTGTAAATACATTTCTCAAACACTCACTGCCTTAGTTTATCTCTGAGTATCTGCCTTGTAGCTAAGATAACTTTCTTGTTTCATTATATACATCCATCTCAGGGATAGACACTGATTTTACCAGCATCGGCCAGTCATTGGACAAATCACTTTAGATGGGAGGATCAGCATTATGATCCATGCTCCATGTCATATAGCCAACCCCTGGCGTGGGTGCCAGAGTTACTGCTATGGTGGAAGACTGTGGTTGGCAAGTCCACAAAACGATATAGTGGCATTGGATAAAGGAATAATTCCCTAAGGGTTAGGAGTGAGGTATAGTGTTATATACCGCATCATGGTTTAAGCGAGCATTTACACATCAGTAGTGGGTCCTAATTTTACCAATCTAATGTCCTGGGTAGCACGCCTACGACAAAAAGGTTTGGGCAGGATGAACAGGTCACACAAGCAGAGCCAATGCAGTAAGATGAAAATTATGCTGCAGCTTGGAAGATTCTGGCAATACTCTCCTCCACTGAACTTGAACATGAAAGTTTATAATTGGAGCTACTGCTGTCAGTGTGCCACCACATGTAACCCAAAAGTAAAGCCAATACCCTGATGAGAGTTGAGCAAAAGTGGAAGAAACACTGGATCTTGTTTGAGCTCAAAGAGACCATACTTGAAGCCAGTTCTGTCCCTGAAGTTTTTAATTAATAGAGCTAATAAACTTCTTTTTTGCTTATATCCATTTGGGTTTGCTTTTCTGTCAGTTGTGTTAGAAATACCCTGATACAAGTATACTATTAACAAAAGAAGAGAGAAACAAATGCTTGGCATCCCCCCATCCAACACACACATACACAGACATGTACACATACTCACACTAACGTGTACAATACACTTCGATAAAGAGTTTTCATCACTAAGAGTGGAAAACAAGATCAAATCAAAATCAAAAGTAAACTTATCTCGACGGCAAATCAATGTAACCCAATTGTTCCTTAGGTCTACTTGACAGATATCAAGATTGATCTTAGCGTCTATGGTGGGGCCATTTTATAAGTGAGGAGAAAAAGCAGGAGCTGCAAGAAAAGGAGCTAAACATGTGATAACACAATCATTTCTACTTGAAATTTGAGTAACTGTTACATGCCTGAATTTATATGAGCCAAGGAAACGTATGTAGACGACTCGAGTTGTATGCTTTCCTTAACCTATTAGCACCCACCAATGTATAGTCAACAAGAATTAAAACTACGTCTCAAGCTCTCAAGCAGTACATGGGTTAACAAAGTTAAAAATGTATCTTCCTTTTGGTTATTTCACTACCATCCCAAAAAAGAGAGACAAACAAACACATGGCTTAAATAGCTATCAGATATTTGTCATTCACTATTTTCAAGGCTTAATAAGAAAACTTGAAGGCTGATATTTTTTAAAACAATAAGTGACTTACTACATATCTCTAGGCTGGTTGCTTAATATCTATTTCCACTTTCAGCTGTAAATGGTGTTAATTATACTTTCCTACTTCCCATAAGAGCTATGATAATTACTGTTGGTAAGGCACTTATGCTTCCATGGATAAGGGAGATTGTGTAAGTGCAATGTGTTATGTATCATCATTATCATTGCCCTTGGCAGCTGCTCATTAATGACTGCATCTGAGTAAAACCCCATGAAAGGTTTAATTGATATGAGACAGAAATTGGTCAACCTCAGCCATATTTACTGCGAAGTTTAAGTCCAATGAGAAAAACTTCTCTCTAATTAGATTATCTCAAATGCCATTATGAAAAGGAATACACTAGTTTTAAAGTTAAAACAATTCAGCATTAATTCATTTGACAAACATTTACTGAGCATCTGTTATGTGCCAGGTACCACTCTGGGTTCTGAGCATACATCGCTGAAGAAAAAATATGTCTTTGTGGAGCTTAGATTCTAGAGTTTAAAATTGGCACTTGGATTATTGTTTTTCCTCTTCTGATGCAAATCCTACTTATTTTTTAAGTTCTTTATCAAGAACACTGTCTCTAATACCACCTTTTACAACACACCCCAACCACTTGTATTTTCTCCTTCTCTGGGAAAATACATCCTAAATGTTATTTTTTTCTATACAATGCGTTGCTGTCCATTATGTAAAACTTTCATGTTTGCATGCCATTTTCCCCTAACAGTGTTGGACTTTTCCAATTGTCCAAGGTACTGTATATATAGTGAGCTCATAATGATTCGTTCATCAAACATGCAATACATATTATTACTATTTCTCTCACTTACTAAGGAGTAAATAGGGGCTTGTTGAATCCTATGGGAGTTCATATACGATTTCCAGACACATGCAATCTATTCATTATATAGCCAAACAAAACCAGGATTTGAAAAAGGGTCCAATTTAGGAAAATGTTTTCCCTGGCTCTGCTCCTTCACTGACCACCTCTGTTGTAGGCTTTCCTGTCTTCAGCAAGATGCTCCCTGCCAAAATCCTTCCAGTCATTGTACTGCATGATGTTTCCTGAATATCATGACCATGTGAATTAGCAACAACAGGGCATCCAAGAATTATTTCTTCTACTCTGGCCCTTTTTAATACTGTCGGTTACTGAGACCTCAGTTGTCTCCAGCGCTACATGAAGACACTTCAAATCTTGTTAAGTCGAGCTTTCTTTTTCCAAGTACTCTCAGTGCTACTTCGGCTGGACGGCATTGTAGCCACATACTCTAGAGCACTGGCAATAATAAACTAATGTTTAACTCTATCCAGTGTTACGGCTTTAAACCCAGGTTGTATGTTCAATAGAAAAAAAAAAATTAATGTGAATTTAATTTAAGACTACCAAGGAAATACTGATTTGAATCCCTATATCTTAAGGACTCTTGAGGCAAAATATCTCCATTTGTTTCTATATCTCTTTGTTGATGTCTCCCTTTACTCTCTTACCTTCCAAACTCCTTTCCCTGCTGCCCAGATTATATGAGAGCAGGGTGGCTGGACAAAAAGACACATCTGATAAATAAACACCATAATGCGAACAGACTCAATCCTGATCCCTAAAAATGTGCCACTTGGCCAAGCTTATCTAGTTCTTTTAAAGTAGAAATATCTTCTGAAAAGTTCCTCTATAGAAATTGTGTGTTTTTTTTGGCATCCTCACTATCTGCCCTGAAATGAGCATATGTTAAGCTTAGGCTGAATGGGATACAGACCTTCACGTGATGACTTGTCTGTCTCCTTTCCTGTTTTTCTTAGGGTCAATGGACCAGAAAAATACAGATCAAGCAGTCACTCTGCTTTGGTCAATCCACCACACGGATTTTTCAAATATTTAAAGGCTATGGAAAAAAAACATTAACTTTATGTGTGTTGCTTTTAATAAATGGAAACTATTAAAAAGGTCAATTTAAACTAGTTGCAAGCTATAAAATTAAAATATTAAAAGTTAGAAATAATGGCGGGTGAAGTTAGTTGACATTAAAGAAATAAATGACCAATTATTGCTCTTGTCAATTGAATCATTGCACCCAAAAATTCCACCCATAAACTTTCTGAAAGCACTGTACTGAAGGAGCAGCAGCAAAATGAAAATCAGATAGCACTGTATACCCTTATTGTACACTCCGTTAAAAGCTGAGTCCAAAAACTTGCTTTAGTCTTGGAGTCTAAACAGAGGTTTCCACTCTCCCCATCACTTTCACATTCCCTCCTTTTCTAAATCCAAATATTGAGATCTTGCCATATTCCTAACAGTTGCTTTGAAGAAAGAGCTAAAGAATAAAAAAGAAGCAAGCTGTGTAGGCTCAATCCAGCAGTGCCAACTTTTTGTACAAGTCAGGGTCTCTCAGCCTCATTTGTCTCATCTGTGAAATGAGAGTAACAATCACACCCACTTTATACTATAGCTGAGAGTAACGAATGTGTTAATGTAAAATGCTTCAGACAATGGATGATAAACAGTAAGCACCCAATATATACTTGTTACCATGATGATCATTATCCTCATCACCATCGTGACATCTTCATCACTACACATCAGGCTGTGGCCCCACATAGTTGCTTATTTAAATGTGTTGAAAAAGAAAGAAAAAGGCAATGGCCCACTCTGAGTTCCTCGTCCCACTGAGCCACATCAAATCCAAGTAAGCAATCAGGGGATGCCATCACCCACTTAGGTACAGTACCCACCCCAGTGTGGCCATGTTTACTGTTATAAATTTGAACTAACCAAACTTGGCAGGACCTTTTCCTTTAAAAATGTAACACAACCTGGTCCCGCAGAGGGGTGTCTGGGTAAGAAGAGGGACTGGGGAGTAAGTCTCCTCTCTAAATCAGAGCTGTCAAGTCATGATATGGGATGCATTGTCATGAGTCATGATTCAGCACAAACACTGACCAAAATATATGCTGGTCATTCTACAAATTCTTATGTTTAACGATAAACTTTTAGGTCCTCAAAAGGTCCTAATATCTCATAATCCTTGTCATAGATTTTATTGCTAAGCATATATAACACTATTCTAAGGACTAAGCTGATCATATGTGTACTGCGTTTAGTCATCACAGAACTGCACAGCTCAGTAGAAAATAAACAGATTATTTTTTATAAATCAAAAAGAAACATTTCAGATTCCTGTCTCTTTCACAGAGAAAGGCATGGCTGCTCTGCAGTCTCTTGTAGAATGAAACCATTTGAATCACCTCTGGTATGAATAACAATGATGCCAAGAGTAAAACAAAAGTGTGCTGGTCCTACCTTGCTAATGCGTTTTTCAGTGAAGCAGTCAGATTAATCATCTGACTTCTCTTTGTGGAGCACTCTAGGGAACTGTGCATAAGGCAGGGTGCCAGAAAAATCGTGATGGAATATCCAAACGTCATGTTCTTCTACACAAGGCAAAACAAGCTATCAAAGTAATAACAGAACCCATCACCAAAGAGCAGACTGCTCTGATATGGGGTGAAAGTGAAAAAGATGAGCTATTTTATTTTCTTTGCATTAAGCTAGTCTTATTTTCTCATTTCAATTCCTTCCTGGAAAAGTGATAGATTAAATGGTGAGTGTGTGTGTGTGTGTGTGTGTGTGTATTCCCATAGCAATCATAACACATTCACTTTAGTGACATATTTCAAAAGGCACAGGGCACAGGTTTTCTTTTTAATAGACGGGCGCCTCTTTTCTTTGGTTTCTGACCTCTGCTAGTACCAAGTAAAATGTGATTCTTTTTGGTCACACTGAGGTAGAACTATGTGTTATTGTTATATTGTTGTTTAATGCGTATATGGTAGTAGACAATCATTAGGCTAAGGTCCTTTTGTTAACACCCATACATTGATAACATATGGCTGTTTGGAAATGAGGCATAAAAGAAAAATATTCAGCAATATTTACCCCAGGGTATAAAATCTTAAAAAACAAAACAAAACAAAAACAAACAGTAGAGTATCATCAAAAATTGATATCTAGTTGAACAATAAAAACAAATTGCATTATTATGGTAATCTATGGCTAAAAATTATTTTTTCCTAGTACACAATGTAAAAAACCTTTGATATCAACCTGTTGTTTATTGAGACTACCTGACGTTCTATATTTGATCTGATGAGGCCTCTCTTCCACAACACTCCTTGGTGAGTAAAATGAAGTTTGTTTAAACCATCTTTAGAGAAGTTTGAAAATACCTCCATATAAAAAGAAATAAATTGGAAGACAAGATTGCTGTGAGTTAAAAAAAAAAACTTAAAAAAAAAAAAAGGCAAGGGTGCTTTACTCCCTCTTCCCTTACTTCCTGTGTCTGAACCACCATATTTTTCCCTCTTAGAGACAATGATAGAAGCAATTGTTTTAGTTACCTAACTGCTACTTCTTGTAAAATTTTTAACTCAACTCACATAAAATATGCTTTTATAAGTCGTTTTAAGGATCACATTGTCAGGTCAAGGAAGCATATTTAGAAGATTATGCATTTGAATATTATCCCTTCTTTACTTGTAAGCAATTAAGACAATTTAATGTGCATACTGCATATGGGCATTAAGATCTTCCCAGTATTCTGTAACTAGGTACAGTGCAGTTCACAGTAAATAGCCTCCATATATGTCCTACTAACCCAACAAGGTTGTAGAGTTAGTTTCATGTATTTTGCTATAATCCCAGTTGTAGGTAACACAGTTCAGTGTATGTAACAGGGGTAGTGGTAACCATCATGGAAAATTGCAAGAGGACATTAGCTCAAAGTGCAACAAACAAAACTTTGAATAAATAAAATAAGAAATATTATCCATAACAATTGTTGTGTGTTGCAGAAGGTCACAAATGGAATTACTAGATGTGTACATAGAAAAAAACACTTAAAATATGATAATCTAGTTTTCCTACACTTTATTTTCAAATGTACTAACTTTAGATTTTGTCACATCTAAGAACTTATTTAATATGCTTTAAATCAAATTATTTCTTTTTCTAGAAAAAAATTTGCCTTTAGAAAGGAATTCCTAAATTAACACCTTAAGTGGAAAACTAGTATCATTAGCCATTAATAGAAAATACTAAAAGTAAATACAGTAAAAATGAAACAATGCTAATTTTTCCACTTTATTCACTTAAGTCACAGACCATCACTGATAATTACAACATCACTTTGTCTTGAGTTTACATTGTAAAATTTGAGAAATATGTGTACTGGCCCTGATTCTTAACTGTAAACCAATAAACAATCTTGATCAAGTTTTTCAATGAGCAACCCTTAGAACCCCTTCTGAAACTTGCTATGTTGTATCTGAGCAGTTGCCACTAATCATGATGTGGCCTTTTCTCCTTCAGTTCAAGATTCCCTTGTGGGATGCTATGACCTGAATGCATTTGTCTCCCTCCAAATTCATATGTGGAAACCCTAATCCCCAATATGAAGGTAGAGCATTTGGGAGGAAAGTGGCTTCGATGGTTTCGATGGTAACCATGAAGTTGGAGCTCCCATGATAAGAACAGTGCTCTTATACGAAGAAATACCAGGGACTATCTATTATCTATCTATCTATCTATCTATCTATCTATCTATCTATCTATCTATCTATCATCTACTATCTATCATCTTCTCTCCCTTCTGCCCACCCTCTCATGTTTCTCCCCACAATGTGAAGAACCAGCAAGAGTGTAGTTGTCTGCAAACCAGGAAAAGGAATTTTTGGTTCCGTCAGCAACCAAATTGGCTGGCAGCTTGATCGTGGACTTCCAGGCCGCTAAAACTGTGAGGAAAACAATTATCTTGTTTAAGTTACCCAGATAATGATATTCTGTTTTAGCAGTTCAAGCTAAGATATAGTATTAAAGAAATATTCCAGGGAGAGGGTTCAAGATGGTGGGTTAGGTAAATGCTATGCCTAGTGCATCCCAGGATCATGTCAAAATTACAAATAAATTATAAAGCAATCAACTTTAAGAATCAGCTGAAGATTAGCTGACCAAAACACCTATAACTAATGACATAAATACATACATACATACATACATACATACATAATCCCAAATGAAAGAATTGGAGAAAAAACACTGGTTATAAGGTGTCTCAAGGAATGTAGTCAGAACTTCAACACAGAGATAGCAAACATCAAAAAGGACACAGAAACCATACAAAAGAACCATTTAGAAATGAAGAATATGATAATTGAAGTGAAGAATACACTAGAAGGACTTAACAGCAGATTAAAGCAGAGGATACAACCAACAATTGGGAAGGTAGTAGAAAACAAAACAATACAGACACATAGACCAATGGAATAGAACTGAAACCCCAGCAATAAACCCATATAAATATGGACAGATAATTTTTTAAAAAGGAGACAAAAATGTACAGTGGAGAAAAGAAAGCCTCTTCAATAGACGCTGCTGGGAAAATTGGAAAGCCACATGCAGAAGAATGAAACTAGACTGCTACCTGTCACCAAAATTACCTTACAATGGATCAAAGACCTAAACATAAGACCTAAAATAATAAACTGCATAGAAGAAAACATAGATACTAAACTTATGGACCATAGGTTCAAAGAGGATTTTATGAATTTGCTCTCAAAGGCAAGGAAAATAAAAGCTAAAATAAATGGATGAGACTATATCAAACTAAAAATCGTATGCACAGCAAAAGAAACCATCAACAAAATAAAAAGGCAACCAACCAAAAGGGAAAAGATATTTGCAAATAATGCCTCTGATAAGGCGCTAATATCCCAAATATATAAGAAACTCATACACCTCAACAACAAAAAAAAACAAACAATCCAATTTAAAAATGTGCAGAGGACATTTCTCCAAAGAGGACATACAGATGTCCAATAGACATATGAAAAGATGCTCAACGTCACTAATCATCAGAGAAATGCAAATACAAACCACAATGAGATATCACCTCACCCCAGTCAGAATGGCTATCATCAACAAGACAAATAATAACAAGTGCTGGGGAGGCTATGGAAAAAAAAGAACCCTCATACACTGTTGGTGGGAATGCAGACTGGTGCAGCCGCTATGGAAGGCAGTGTGGAGGTTCCTCAAAAAATTAAGAGCAGAATTACCATGCAACCCAGCAATCCTTCTCCTGGATATCTACCCCAAAAATCTGAAAGTAAACATTTATCCATAAAGATATATGTGCACCAATGTTCACCGCAGCTTCAGCTAATAAAGTGGCCAAGACATGGCAATGACCAAAGTGTCCTTCGATAGATGATTAGATAAATATGTTGACCAAAGTGTCCACTTGTATACATTTTTTTGCATATATATATATGTATATATATATTCATTTACGGGATGTAAAGTACAGGAAAGGGAATATAGTCAATGGTATTGTAATAGCTGTGTATGGTGTCTGATGGGTAATAGACTTGGTGGGGTTATCAGTTTGTGAGATGTGCATGTGTCTAACCATTATGTTGTTTTGTACACCTGAAACTTATAATAATTTTTAAAAGAAACATTCCATATAGGAAATCCATTGTACTATCTCTACAATGAAATTTAGAAAATAAAACAACCTTAGGAATTATATTTTCAAAAAATTGCATAATAAAAGAACGATCTTCTGAATGACTACTTTTTTTAAAAGTCTAGTCTTCAGACAGGAGGCTATCAAACAGCCAAATATCTACCCTTTAATTTTCTCAATGAATCTCTTTCATTTTATTTAAGATTAAGGTGTTAGGTAAATAATTATCTCTCCAATAAAGCAGGTCAATTTTTTAATTATTGAAAATGCAGATGATTCTCAGTCACACTAAAGTTGTTACATGAAAATCTGGGGGATGGACATCTTTTTCAATGGAAGTTTTATAAATGTATCTAAATACCTGAAACACAGATATTTTATCTGAAGAAAAATTTACAAGACATGATAAATTCCTTTATCTTTTTTGGGTGTCTAGAGAAAAAACGCAAGCAATAATTTTGACTAATGCTGTATATTATATTAATTTTTCAAAATTACAGGAGCTATGCTAGGGGCCCAGGTTAAATAACTGGTGCACAATGTTAAACCTATGTACTATCTTATAACACACAGTGGTTGGTGTAAGGATTCTATTGCTATTTGTGAAAAATAGAATATCTCATTTTTTTCTCACCTAAAGAGCCTATGTGTTATAGGCAAGAGTCCTCAGCATTGCTAAGGTAGGGAGGAAATTAAAACAAAAAGAAGCATCTAAAAGAAATGGAGCATAAAGCAAAGCAGGATCTTTGGAAAATTCAGTTCACAAGATTTCATGGGATGTAATTTATTCATGGCTCCTGCTGGATTGAGTTAACAGCAGCTGCCTATTCTCTTGGTTGCAGCAGACATTTCCTAAAATGTCTCAGCTCATATCCTGAGAGAGGAGGCCTTGATACTTAACTACAACGTTATCCCTCCACAACAATATTTTGTATACCAAGAGGACATCAAACAGGCAGACAGATGGGTCTGAGGCCAATAGACTTCAGGGATTGCTTTTCTATTGCTGAAATTTGCTGGGCCCACAGGATTCATCCCAATGATCCTCATCTACTTGATGCCTTTTATTTTATACCTTTATGTAAAATACATGTGGAAAAAATTAAGAACAATTTTTATGTAAAGAGAGAAGACTCCACCACACACAAAAGACTGAATTTCCACTTACATTTTGTGAGTATCATATATATCATTATCAAGTGTTTAATATAGTATATACTCTAATAACATTGACAGGCATTGGAAACATTATAACTATACTTGCTATATAAATAAAATAATATATCTTAGAACATTTGTTAAGTGCTTCCAGGTGCACAATTTTATTCAGTCCTTGCAGCAACCCTGAAAGAAGTATTTTTATCCATAATATTTAATTGAGATAATAAAATATCAGGAGTATATTTAGTTGATAAGTGTGGGGCTTGAATTAAACACAAGGTGCCTAAATTTCAGGCTAGGCTTCTCTAGGCTTCCTTCTATTATGGTATAGCCACTACTCCTTTCTGACATTTGCAACAGCATAATTCAATGTTGAACAGAAATTCAAGAAGTGAATGGACCAAGTAACTAAAGTCTGTTATTAACTGACTTCAGGAATGTCAACTGCATCCACTCTATAGATGACCTAAGAACTAGCAGCACCACTCAGATAGGAAATGTGAGTCCTAGTTTTAAAGTAATAAGAAGCTATCTGACAATCTTGAAAATTCTATGTACAGTGAACAAATATTGAGACCACATAATGCCTAGAGAAACCATGCTTTAGATCACTCAGTGAGAGCTCTGAGTAAAAACCATTCTGGCTAAGCCAAAATGGAAATCACATTTAGAATTGGTTATTGAACACAATTAGAAAACATGAGGATTTTCCAGTCAAGATGGTGGAGTAAGTAAATGCTATGACTGCCTCCTCCCATGACCACATCAAAATTACAACCAAACTACAGAACAACTGTCATTGGAAATCAGCTGAAGTCTCACTAAAAAACAGAAGTCCTACAACTAAAAACATACAGAAGAAACTACCTCGAGACTGGTAGGAGGGACGAAGTTATAGAATGTGCTTGTCTCACAACCTTGTGTGGCTGTGAAAAATTGGGAGGGATACCTCAGTTGTAGACGTCACCCCCAGAGAAATGAGGGGTCCCCACCTGACACCATGCTCCCCAGAATTCCGCTAACGGGAGGAGAAGTCCCCACAATTTTGGGCTGTGAAAACCAGCAGAGATTGTAACAGAGTGAAGTGAAGGCAGCTAGAGACCCAGTAATTCCTCTTAAAGGACTTGTGTATTGACTGGCGCACTGACAGACTCCCTAGCTCTGACTTCCAGCACTGGTGCAGCAGTTTGAAAGGCACCAGGGACACATGGGGAGGAACTGAATTGTCTGGCTTAGGACGAGGGACTGGAGGGGCAGCTTTCTCCCAGACAGAAGTACTAGTAGAATCCATTGTTTCCTTGTTGAGCCCTCCCCCCTCTGGGCATGCAGATGCAGGAAGCTTCATCAGTCTGACTAACAGCATTCCTTCACCCAACACTGGTGATTCCCGAGACTACACCCACCCAACTTGCAGACACACTGAAGCCAATTCTAGTGGCTTTTGCCTATAAATGGGCTATCATGGCTCATGCTGTGGACTTTCCTAAAATCTCTCAAATGTTCACAATTCCCAAACAAGCAGCATCTGGCCTCAGAGTGATCTGTATCTTGCGCTGAACAGCCCCAAACCCAGCAATAGCTGTGACCAGCCTCAGTTCATGGCATGGCTTTTCCCAGGCACCTTCAAGCCCAGCACAGGTGGCTGCTGCCATATGCAGATTGCTTTGTGGCTTGTGCCAAGTGGTCACGGGAAAGGCACAGGCTGTGGCTGAATTTGTCCTGCATCAGGGCCCCTCACAGCAGGCTCCTGGGCTGGCACACTCAGTGGCCAGCTTCAGACCAGAAGGGGCATCACCTAGCCACATCTGAAAATGACATATCCAAAGGGCAGCTGGGGCAGGCACCAGAGCCCTGCTAAAGTAAATCCTGCTCTGTAGGGTCAGTACCTACACAACAGCTTCTCCACTGTACTCATGGCCAGTCCTCACAACCAATCAGCCAGAAGGTCAATCCCTCCCACTGACAAACAACAGTAATCAAGGTTCAACTACAACAGCAGGCACACACAACCCACACAAGGGACACACCTGGAGCACTGACTCAGGTGACAGGGAGACTGCACCACTCTTCCCCACAGGACAACTACTACATAAGTACACTCTACCAAGAATGGGAGACATACAGCCTTACCTAATACATAGAAACAAGCTTGGGGAGGGAGCAAAAACGGGGAGACAAAGAAACATGTCCCAAATGAAAGAACAGAACAGAAATCCAGGGGGGGGGGGAACAAACTAAACAAAATGGAGACACGCAATCTACCAGATGCAGAGTTCAAAAAGTTTTTATAAGGATGCTCAATGATCTCAGTGAGAACTTCAACAAAGAGACAGGAAACATAAAAACAGAGATAGAAAACATAAAAAAGAACCAGTCAGAAATGAAGAATACAATTAATGAAATGAAGAATTCATTAGAGGGAATCAACAGAATAGATGAAGTAGAGAACTGAATCAGCAATTTAGAAGTTAAGGTAGCAGAATGCACCCAATCAGAACAGCAAAAAGAAATACAAATCCAAAAAAATGAGGATACTTTAAGAGACTTCTGGGACAACGTCAAGTGTACCAAAATTTACATCATAGGAGTTCCAGAAAGAAAAGAGAGACAGCAAGTAATTGAAAACTGTTTGAAGAAATAATGACAGAAAACTTTCTAACGTGGTGAAGGAAAGACATACAAGCCCAGGAAGCACAGAGAGTCCTAAACAAAATGAACCCAAAGAAGCCCACACCAACCTACATCATAATTAAAATGGCAAAGGTTAAAGACGAAGAGAGAATCTTCAAAGCAGCAAGAGAAAAGCAGTTAGTTACCTACAAGCAAGCCCCCATTACTGTTAGCCAATTTCCCAACAGAAACTTTGCAGGCCAGAAGAGATTGGCATGACATATTCAAAGTGATGAAAAGCAAGGACCTACAACCAAGATTACTTTACCCAGCAACACTACCATTTAGAACTAAAGGACAGAAAAAGAACTTCCCAGACAAGAAATACTAGTTTGAAGTTCATCAACAGCAAACCAATAGTATTACAAGGAATGTTATAGGGACTTCTTTAAGAAGAAGAAGAAGAAAATAAGAATAATAAAATGGCAATAACTATATATCTACCAAAAAGTCTTCAATGTACATTTATTAAATGTCCCACTCAAAAGATAGGGTAGCTGAATGGATAGCAAAACAAGATCCTTACATATGCTGCCTACAAGAGGCTCAGTTCAGATTGAAAGACACACACTGAAATTTATAAAGAAATGGAAAAATATATTTCATGAAAATGGAAATTTAAAAAAAGGCTGGGGTAGCAATACTTAATACCAGTCTAAAAATAGACTTTAAAACAAAGGCTATAACAAGAGACAAAGAAGGACCCAATAATCCCACTTCTGGGTATTTATCAAAGAAACCCAAAACGCTGCTTCCAGGGGATGTGTGCATCCATATGCTCATTGCAGCATTATTTACAATGGAGAAGATTTGGAGGCAGCCTGGGTGTCCATCAATGGATGAACAGAGAAAGAGGAGGTGGTATATATACAAGAATATTACTCAGACATAGAAGAAAATGAAATCTTGCCATTTGCAACAACGTGGATGAACATCGATGATACGTATTGTGCTGAGTGGAATAAGCCAGACAAAGGAGGACAAATTCCATATGATTTCACTTATGTGTGGAATATAAAGAACAAAATATACAAGACAGAAATAAAATTGTAGATACAGACAAAAGTTTTGAGTACTGCCAGCTGGGAGGCAGTTGGGGGTTGGTGAAAAAGAAGAAGGGATTAAGAAGTACAAATTGGTAGTTACAAAAAAGTCATGAGGATGTAAAGTATAGCATAGGGAATATAGTCAGTAATATTGAAATAACTATATAGGTGTCAGATGGGTACTAGATTTATTGAGGTGATCACTTTGTAAATTATATAAATGTCTAATCACTATGTGGTACACGCGAAACTAATATATTATGTCAACTATAATTGAAAAATAAAACAACTGTTTAAAAAAATCCATAAAAAAGATAAATCACGCTGGGCAGAGCAAAGTTAACTGTGCAGAGGATATTCATGAGACCAGAGGCAAAGAAATATTATTAGCGCAGCAAAGGAATCATCTGACACATTGTGCAGGATGGGCTGAAACCTACAAAGCACCTGTCTGTAATCAGTAGGAAGGTGCTTTCCTCACTGAAGGAAAGCCCAGAAAACAGACTTGAAGACACAGATGGCCCATGTCTAGAATAGGGCTGCAGAGATGGTTATAATCTTGGAGTCCAATACTCAGGGTTAGATGAGAAAGTAAGGCCTAAGGAGAACTAAGACTTTTACCAAATGAGAAGTATTTGCTTAGTAACTCTACCTGGTTCTAGGATTTCACATTTATTTCTTTTTAAACCAATTCAGAAATCTCCTATTTATGGCTTTTTTTTTTTCATTGTTACAAAAACACTCATATTACATTCACAACTTTCGTGGCTTTACTCTTTTATTTTAGCACTAATTAAAATACCAATTTATAAAAATGTCCAAGTGATATTTCTCTATTAAAGGAAGCTGCTGTGACAGATAAGCTCCAAAATATGTAGTGAGTCAGTCATGGTGGAAGTTTAATTTTTGCTCACAGCAACAATCCAAGAAGGTATTCCTTTGTCAACATTCAATTCTTCTTAATTAGTGGTTCAGGGATCCAGCTTTTTACTCAGTGGTCCGGGATCAACTTAGGAGGCCTGTTATCCCCTAGGGCCCCGTCATCACGTGCACTTAGCCAGTGAAGGGGAGAGAGAGAAGAGAAAGCACATTGATTTCATCAAAAGCCTGAGCTGAAAATGCACACATTTACTCTACTCATAATCTTTTAGCTGGAAGCTTTTCCCATGGCCACACCAACAGTAATGAGAATGGGAAATATGGTCTAGTTGTGCCCTCAAAGAGAAACAAAGAGAGAGAACATGGATTGGGGTAAATATGTAGAAACGTTTGCCAAAGTATCTTTTTCCAGTTACATATATGGATGGCCAGTGAGCTCTAAAAGTAGTAGTAGCAATGACAAATTTTAACACAAGGGACACCCACACAGGATGGAGGTGCCATCCAATTCAGAAGAGCTAAGCTGTCTGCTAATGCCTAAAAATTAGCCACAGCCTGAACTTCTTTTTTTATTCTGATATATAAATACTTGTCCTTGTTCCATTACATGCTGTATGTTAATATCCACAGAGAAGAACATTCATGGATAAACTATTTTGGTCACGTATGTGAAGACTTTCTCTAATTTAATAAGAGGTAAAAAGACACCATCATCTGGACATAGGGTAAAACATGTATGTTCAGATATAACTAGAAGTATCTACACACGTTTTCAGCATTAATAGACTGACACCGCTTTCACAATTTGTCTGTCGTGAGCGAAAAGAACACAAGGAAGATTTAAATGAGACCCTGAGGATATGCATCTCAAAGTGACAGGCAGGGTGGTGGAGTAGAGGAAGGAAACTATCTATCGAGGTTGATTTATTTGGAGGGATCTAAATGAGTGTTTGTTGTGTAAAGTAGATAAGGATTTAATCTATGTAAAATTACTGCTATGAAGTTAGTTTGTGACATTGCTTTGCAATGGATATTCCCATGACATCAGCAGATATCTGAAGGTTAATGTTTACTAAAATCTGACAATTTCAATCTCTTCACTTTCTATGGTAAAGTTAGGCTATTTGAATTGAAAGTGTACATAATTCAGATGCAACCGAGGAAAATTTCTGTTACGTAAATACAGCTTCAAAATGGTCAAATAGCATGCTTTATGTTTAAATACATATTGATAAATATATGGAAAGATACAAAATGTTAATATATTCAAAACTTGGTTCTAAATTTAATTTCCACTTGATTTGAATAGGCTTTTATTGTTATAGAATAAAGTTGACCTACCTAGAGATAGTTTTATCATCTAGTAAAAAAATTAGTGTTCTGTACCCTTAAATTATCTAAATTATCTAATTTTAGAAGAAAGTATCTATAGTCCCCTCTCCCATTTATTGTGGTCTTCCACACATTTCAACATTGGTAAAAACAGGAAGTTTATCTGATATAGTACACTAACAACAGTGTCTGAATAAAAAAAACTTGCATAAATATTGTAACATTTTTCTTCTTGATTTTTCAACTCATTGAAGCATGAACATCCTTTCACTGTTTAATTGGGTTTTTGTGTGAAAAACAAAGTTTTTGAACTGGCACTAGAGTATAAACTTAATTAAAGATGCAATTCCCGCAATCATCAGAACATCTGTGCCAAGGCCAAATAGTCCTCACTGCTTACATTTCTAAGACCTTTATTTGAGAATCTGCATAAGCTTCATTTAGCTCCTGATACTGGACAGCTATTTGCAATTTTGAAATCTACTGAAGCAATTTAGTGACTATATACAGTCCGTGTAAAGTTAATTACAACAAGGAACTAGACATTTTAAAAGTCTATTTTAACAAATTACTGATAATAAAAATAAAACTCAAGGCAGGGAAAATTTAATTAAAATAACCTGATCTAGAAAAGCTGTACACATTCAAAAATCAATTTTCCATAAAATTAGTACTGGAGAACCATAAAATGTTTATATTGAGAATTATTTCTTCTTTCATCTTTATAATGGGAGAGAGCGAGTGAGGTATTAACATGTGACTATAGACATGAACATATATTTAATATGAGAAACATTCCTTTATTCCAGAATATAGACAAGTAATAGTTTAACTGTTTGTGAAAAAGAAAAAAAGAAAAATGTAATGTAGGATTTTTGTTTGGGAGGGGAAGGTACGTTCAGAAGAGGGATACAGAAAGATAAGCACAAAAATTCTGAGCAAAGAAGTTAGTCAGAGAACTCTTGAGAGAACATGATGGAATAGGGTGATAGATTTTATTTTCTATCTTATACCTATACTTTAAAGTTTTACAATGCCTGTAAATTCTGTTTTCAGTTTTAAATGATATTTTAAATGTAGTAGATGAGAGCAGACATCTTTAGAAATAATACACCCTTAAAAAGCAGTCAGTAAATGGGTAATTGAGAAAGTATAGGAACATATCAGTGTATCAACATAGTTGAAGCCATAACATAAACAAATGGAATGTATATTTCTTTTTGTTCCAGCGTACATATGTATCAAACTTTCTAAACCAGAACCTTATTGAGAAGGAAGAGCTGTGGTAATCAGAGAATTTAAAGAGATCATGTGACTTGATTATTGTGAAAAACTCCAGAATTTTTTCTTTTAGTCACTTGATTTCACATTTTGTATGCAAATGAAATCATTGCTTTTTCTGATAGACTTGAGTGATTCAGTTTTAGAAATAAAAATAAATTATGGCATTTATAAATACGAAAAAAAATTACAGCATGTTCTCTTGATTCACAGTATACTCATTTGACTTGGATCATTCTCTCTCAAAACAAAGACTTGGAACAATAATGATTCTATTTCCTTCAGTTTTGATATATCAGACCTGAAAGGATTATGGACAGATCTAGACACATTCAGGCCATACTCAAAGTTCAACTTTGTTTTACATTAAAACTCATTAATTAATTAAAATTCTATAAATAAGCAATGGTCTTTTAGGTCCTCAAACACATCAGGTCCATCCTGCCTCAAGGCTTTGTATTTACTATTTCCACTGCCTGGAATTCTTCTCCCCAAATTTCATAGCTCATGCTCTTGCTTTCTCCAAACGGTAACTCTCTTAAAGACTTGTTCTAATTTCACCTACTCATTGAAGATTTCCCTAGATAGCCTCCTTATAAAAGACACACCATACGCACTCTCTCGCCATTCAACTTTCTGTGTCATATTTCTCTCCACAGGTCTAATCATTGCTTAATATATTTTATATTTTCATTGTTTATTTGGTGATTGTCTACCTCCACCACTGTCTAGGATGTGGTTTTCATGAGGGCTGGAATTTTTGTCTACTTTGTACTTTGCGGTATCCCTAATACCTAAACCAATACCTAGCACATAGAAAGTGCTCAGCTATATTACAGAATAAATAAATGAGGGTTGTCCCTTGAGGACCTGATTGCTTCCAAAAGCAACAACTGCATCCCTTGTCTAGATTTTTGTAAAGGCAAAGCCAAAGCCTGGACTACAGAAACAACCCAAGTTACTACCACTTTGTGACGCGTGTCTCAGTGTCCTTATGTGAAATCTCTTTCTCGGTTTTAATTTTATAAAATTACATGGTACTTCCTACACATTTACGTTGCTTTTGAAATGTTAGTTTGCTGTTAGTCTTGATAAATGGATAGTAAAACTAGGATTATGTTTCCTAAAGCTTGTGAATATCTATTTTCACATTTGTAAAACATGATATAAGAAGTGTTTTAGAAATACAAATAAAATAGAAGTGCTTCAAAATTGATATTGTTATTTTATACAAATATTTGAACACATTTTCATAAATTCTGTTCAAATAGTTTTCTCACATTCAATCATCCATTCATTCAATAAGTATTTATTGCATACCTGCTGCATTTCAAAATATTCTAGGGACGGAGCACTAAAGAAAAGACATTTCATGCCCTTTTGAGGTTTACATTGTAGTGTGTACATATGGGGAAAGGAAAGACAGACAATGAGAAAATATATACACTATGTATTAGTTTTCTATTGCTACTGTAACAAATTACCACAAACTTAGTGACTTTAAACAACACAAATTTATTATCTTATAGTTTCTTACGTTTAAATTTCAATACAGATTTCACTGTATTGAAGGTGTTGGCAGAACTGCATTCCTTTCCGGAAGCTTTAGGAATAAATTTCCTTGTCTTTTTCTGCTTCTAGAAGTTTCTTACATGGTGCCCTCCTTCTAGCTTCAAAGCCAACAACATTGCATCCCTCTGGCCATCTTTCCATAGTCATATCTCCTGCCTATAGTCGGGGAAGGTTTATTTCTGCTTTTAAGGAGCAGTGGGATTAATTGGATTTACTCAGATAATCCAAATGACTTCCCCATCTCCAGGTCCTTACTTTAATCACATCTGCAAAATCCCTTTTGCCACATAAGATGACACATTCATGAGTTTTGAGGATTAGGATGCAGACATCTTTGGAGGCCATTATTCTGTTTACCTCACCTTATCAGGGAATGAAGAGGGCTATGAAGAAAACTAAAAGATGAAAGCAGTCAGAGAGCAAGGGGGGCATATCCTTTTGATCAGCTCTTATCTGAAATGCCAGACTAGCACTTTCACACAGATTTATTTTAAGTGTAATAAACAAAAAATATGACATAACATTCATTGAACATCTAACAGGTAGATTGGTGGCAATCACTGCCTACAGCTGTATCATCCACTTTCAGTTAAAACCTGCACCTAGCTAGCGCTTTGTCCTATAGATCCCCCATGGCTACCATCCTACCATGAAACGCCAACACACTTACTTTTGTCCTCTTTAAGACGTCATCTTTTCAGCACAAAGCAATCTCCTGTACAGCATGGGGCAATTTGCTGTGGTGGCCACCTGCCAGAAGAGCTAAGCTCCTGCAATAATTCCTAGCCATTTATTTGGATGTTCTACAAACCACAGCAACAAACCCTTGCCAAATCTGCATGAGAGATGGGTGAAACTCCTCAATTACTGTTGCTACACATCACCACATTTCTCCTTCTATGCTTCCTTATTTTTTCTCAACATGAATATTATCCTGCGTCCTTGATTTCTCCATTGACCCTTCACCATTTAACCCAAGCACTCTACAACTTTATTCTCTCATAGATATAACCTTTTACACTATTCATAACAGGAGTCAAGAGTCATATTATATCACATATAACTGGCCATTCTTAGGAAATTAGGAGGTATCACCAATGTAATTACCAAGACAGCTAAAGCTTAATTCTGTGTGTACCGGATTTTTTAATTAGCACTTTTTAAATTTAAAAAATACAAAATGTATTATATATCTTTTTTAAATAGAAGATATCGAAGATAATTACCCTTTCCTTGAATTAAAGACATTATTGCAGCCATTAATTACTGCATTATGCTGTAATAGAGCCGGATCCCCTCCCTTTTTTTCATAACTTAACTATCTGCTGATCCATTTACTATTTACCTGAGTTTTATAATCTCTGACTTCTAATCTGCTTCATCTGAATAATTGTATAACCAAGCGCATCTAAATAGTTTGAAAACCCCAAGACAATAAGCAAAACAAACCAAACCAAAAAATGGCCTTAGAGATTTCACACCAATATGGTGAGTGAACTTAAATGTACCCAGCTTTCTGTGAAAAGTGGAGTTTTATTTATTTTATATTACTTCTATTGTTAAAATTGTGGCTTCTACATTTATTCCTCTTGCAACATTAACCTAAATCGGTTATTGTCTTACCGCATTGTGCCCTATGTGAATAAAGCAACTCTCCTACACGGCTACTTTCATAAAAACTCTGAGGAATACAAAAATAGTCTCTGTCCAGAAGGGAAGGAAGCTCTCTTTACTTACGAAAGGAGTTATTGGTCATGGGGTAGAGGGATTAAGGGATTTGTGAAAGAACTAAAGAGAACAGGCTGTATTGGTAATAAGGATAAACCAGTATGGAAAAACTAGAATGAATTTAACTAGTCCTAATTTCTAAATCTTTGGATTATTTTCCCTAACTTGTTTTATCATTTCAAGGTAAATTGTAGAAATCCTGATAACTTAGAAGTTAAATAAAAAGAAAATCTCCGACTAAGAAAAATGGCAAGAGACAGTTAAAATTTCCTTTTAGCCTTGGCAATGCATATGTGCCAAATTGGCACGCTGATTTATGAGGCATTAAGTGAGCTGTGAGATGCTGAAGTCCTGTGAGCTCCCCTAAGTCTTGGTGCGGATCCACCACATAGGCCCCTTTTCTGCAATGCTGCTTACCTCGTTTATTTTAGTAACCAGCATAATTCCTACTCACCTTCCACATGTTCACCTAAATTTATTTCCTCTAAGAAACCTCACTAATCCAGCACCCTGTTCTTATCACAGTAATATGATTGACCGGCCACTTGTCAGTATTCCCTTCTAGAATGTAAGCTCCATGAAAGCAGGCACAATATTCTCCCTTTACTGTTATCATACCAACAAGCAGTCACTTAGCAACTGGCACGAATTAAATTCTCAATATGTAGTCTTTGACAAAATGAACAGGGTGATAAATGTTTATTCCCCTACTCAAAACTTGACTTGGCCTTAGAATGTACTACAGATCTCTTAAAACAAGAATAAGGATACTTGGGGAAAGCTTCGATACCTGTTATCAGGAGGAAGAATATGTTTTTATGATTTTTATTCCTATCATGACATTTTCCTTTGGCAAAAAAATTGTGAAAAACTTTGAAATGGGTGAAAAATGTCCCTTTTGTCATCTTTGAGCTGTTTGAGAACTCTGTTAAGTTACAGAAAACTGATAATAATGCAAATGAATTGTGACCAGTGGATTGCATTTGACTATTTCCCTATAGATATGGAACAGTTTTGCATGTAATTGTAAATGCATTCAACATTCCTGATTCCCTACATATGTGTGTGTTCTCTACATTTTCCTTTGAACTCACTAATTCTCTCAAATAATAAACATGACACATGTTTATTTTCCATTTAGATAAAATTTATGATTTAATTCTTTAAAAAATCATCCCTCTTTTTAATGATTTGTAATATACATTTTATGACTAGAAACTTTTTGTACAAAACTGCAACAAACATTTTGATTTTTTTAAAAATTAGCCCTTAACTCTTGTGAAGAAATTAAGTTTTTAACTCTTTAAGAAAATATATTCAGGAGAGAGATCCAAGATGGCAAGATAGATAAACACTGTGCTTGCATCCTTCTGTGAATACCTTAAAATTACAACTAAATTATAAAACAATCAACGTGGAGAACCATCTAAAAGCTAGTCAAACAGAAGTCCTATGACTATAAATATAAAGAAGAAGCCACATGCAGACTTGTAAGAGGGGCGGAGACAAGGAACGGGCCCCAAACTTCTGTGTGGCATTGAGAATCCTGAGAGATATTTTGACTGTGGAGGTTACCCCAGGAGAAGCATTGGACCCCAGCCCCCCACACCAGACTTCCCAGCCTGGAGTACCGGTGATGGGAAGAGGACCCCCCACCCCACCACAGCATCTAGCTGTAAAAAAATTGGGGATTCTGACCACCTGGGTGGGACGGAAGGCTGTGGGAAACCCGGTCATCCTCTTAAATGGCCGGCGCACAGATTCACTTGCTCGCAGGCACTCACCTTGGGCTCTGGCAGAGGAATGGTGCCACTCAGGAGGCATTGGAGATGTGCAGGGTGGGCAGACTGAGGTATATGGCTTCAGAGGGAGGACTAGAGGACAGTCTGCATTTTCCCTCTGTGGAGTCTTTCTCTGGTGCAGCCAGCAGGTGGGCATCATTTTCCTTTGTTGAGCCCACCCCCTCCACAGCCAAATCTGAATCTGATTGGCCTGGTGAGCTTTGTGGCCCCACCCTCCTGAATCATTGGAACCCTGCCCTACCCAACTCTCCAACAATGAAGGATCCAGTTGTAAGAGACTGTTAACATAAGGACTGCCACTTTACAGTTAAGATAGGGTTAACAGCCCTGGCAGCCCTGAGTTCAAGTTAGCATAAGAACTGCTACTTTAAAGTCAGAGTAAGATTAACAGCCTTGAGCTCAAAACAACCTAATGGCCTTGCTGTTAGTTCCAAGATATGGGCATAGAGACCAGATGTTTTGTCTCCTGGTCTCCTGATATGGAAGCTTTTGAAGCATATCTATTGTAAACTCTTTAAAGCATAGCACAACCTGTACTCCCTAAGACTTTAGAAATTACTAAGTGCCTTAGAACTGCTATAAAAACCCCTAGCTTTGTAGGCTGGGGGTCCTTGTTAAAACCCGCTGCATCGGGTAGAGACGGGGACCCCAGCTAGCTGGAAATAAACCTCGCTGTGTGACTTGCATTATCGTGTGTGTCTCTGTCTTTCTGAGGGGTGAAAGATTCCCGGACTTAACACCAGTAACCCTACTTCAGGGTATTTACCTAAAGAAACCCAAAATGCTACTTCGAGGGGATGTTCATTGCATCATTGTTTACAATGGGCAAGATGTGGAGGCAGCCTAGGTGCCCATCAATGGATGAATGGATAACGAAGAGGTGGTACATATATACAGTATTTTGCTATGTATAATATGCACTTTTTCACCCAAATTTTTGAGGGAAAAATAAGGATGTGCATTATACATGAGGAGTACTAATACCGTATCCATATCAATGTTTTTAATTATTTTACTTATGCTTATGAGTTAAAAGTGTAACTCTATATGTCAATAACAGTATCCTTATGCAAAATAATACCAAAATACAATAATCGGTTTTGTTGACTTTATTACAAACTTGCAATGATAAAGAGTTCTTGGCCTTCTATGATGTGTAAATATCATAAATTTGTTATCAGTACATAAAATTTCTTGTACCTTGTATCTGTTCTTGTGTTTTGTAACTATTTATTACATAAAATTTATTGTACCATAAAAATAAATTGCTGAAATTCCTTTATAATACAAAAACAAGTACCTAAATATAAACAAATAAAAATTTGAATTAAAAAATTAAAACAAAAGATTTTTTTTTTTCCCTGAAAGTTTGGGCCAAAAACGTGGGTGCACATTATACACAGCAGTGCATCATACATGGCAAAATTCAGTAGTTTGGAATATGGTTCGGCCATGGAAGGGAATTTTGTCATCTGGGGTAGCATGGATGGACCTGGAGAGTATTGAGCTGAGTGGAGTGGAGTATGTCAGACAGAGAAAGACAGATGCAATGTAATTTCACTTATATGTGGAATCTAAGAAAAAAATTAACAAACAAAAGAGAAACAAACTGATAGATACAGAAAACATTTTAATGGTTGCCAGACGGGAGGGGGGTTTGGAGGTGTGGATGAAAAAGGAAAAGGGATTAAGAAATATAAATTGGTTGTTACAAGATAGTCATGGGGATACAAAGTAAAGCATAGGGAATATAGTTGATGATATAGTAATAACTATGTATAGTGCCAGGTGGATACTAGACTAGACAGGGGGATCACTTCTTAAATCACATAAATGTCTAATCACTATGCTGTATAGCTGAAATTAATATAAAATACTACTGAGTATCAACTAAAATTGAAAAATTTTTAAATGGAGAAAAGGTGAAGGGGAATAAGATATCCAAATGTCCAGGTATAAAACAAATAAGTCATGGGTATGTAATGTACAGCATAGGGAATATAGTCAATAATATTGTGATAGTGTTGAACAGTGTCAGATGGTTTCTAGACTTATCAGGGTGATCACTTCTTTAAACATATAAATGTTGAATAACTAGCTATATTTTTAATAAAAACCTTTTAAAAAAAGCAAAAAAAAAAAAAAAAAAAATTCCACTTGAACTAAATGAAAGACCAAAAAATATAAATGTTATAAAACACCTTTTTCTAAGTGTCACATAATGCTGGTACAAAAACAAAAAACAAAAAACTGTGAGCTGACAAAATAAGCCCCTCTCATCATTCTCACTTTGTTCCTCATAACAGTGATATAATTATCTTCTTTAGCTGACAATAGCAGTCTAGGCACACATTTTTTAATGACAAAATGCTATTTAATCTTTCATTTTTAAAAGGGACATTAATAATGAAGTTTCATAAAAAGAAATGAAGGTGATATATGCCGACTTTAATTTACAAGTTTCTTCTGTTTAATTAACATTATTACATGTTTTAATTTCAAGTGTGTTTTGGTCATCATCATGATATGTTTAATTTATATGAAACTTAATTTGAAAGAATGTCTCCAGAGAAGCAATAATTTATTCCAGGCTCTGTATACACATTTTGAATAAAGTATTCAGTTCACAGAGGACTTTGTTTAAGCATCATTCAAAATTAAGTTGAGCCTGGATCATTAAAGTGATCCAGGTCTATTCTAAAACAATAAACTACTGAGATATAATTAACAGGAAACCAAAATGGGGTTACTCCCAGTCTCTAATTGATTTCCAATTCCTATCAATTCTATTTTTCTATGTTACTTGAACATACTGCCCTACTATGTCAATTGGCAACATCCTTATTCAATGTCCTCATCGTGTTTGCTCAGATCACAGCAGTAATCCCCTATCTGGTCTCCCTCACTCTCTTTTTATCATCCTTTGCAACACAGCCAGAATACTCATTTCATTTTACTCAGCAGTTTGGACTTTCTCTTTTTTACCTTTAGAAAGTACAAATCTGGAAATGTTAATAGCCTACTTAAAATGTTCGAATGACTCCTCTCGTCACTTCTCTCAACTTACCTCACATCGAATATTCTACCTAGACAGTTTATTTGGATTTCTCTCAAGCTTTCATAAGTTCTGTACATACTCTGACTGTAGTATTCTGCAAAACCCCGTACTCCTTCCTGTCCTAATTCCTACTCAGCCACTTCTTTGAGAAATGTCTCATGATATCTCCCTGATATTATCTGTTCTTCAGACCTTCCAAAGAGCTCCATCTGTATGTGGTACCTTACTATTCCATAAGCTTCTTAAGGACTGGACCTTGTTCATTTGTAATATTCTGACTTATTTACTAAATATTACTGGAATAATAACTCAAAAATCCTTATGAATGTACTTTTAGTAAATGTGAACTTGTTACATTTTCTGCAGCCACATTTAATCCTCCTGTTGTGGTTATTCACATATAAAAATATTGAATAACTACTTTCAGGGTTTTTTTGGGAAGAAGATACAATTTCAGAAGTCAAAAATATAGGGCCAGCAGTAGACTTATTCTTCTACACATTTTCATTCCCCCAAGAGAATATTTGGGGAAAATTCTGCCAAATTACTAAAATTTTGTTATATCCAAGAAACACTTAATTTCATCAAAATTTATTGAGACCCTAATCATTTATTAGATATTCAGGGTACAAAGATCATTAAGATACCTCCCTGACAATCACTTTCCTTCCAATATTTTGAATTGAATCACATGAAATTACCATTTTAGTAAGTTAAAAATACTTAAGCATTCACAATTTCATACAGTTCAAAGTAATATTATGAAAATAGATAGAAAATTTAAAACATCAAAAGTAGAATGTCTCAAGTCCTTGACTAGAATAAGATGTTCACTAAGAACAAAGAGGAGAAAAACAATTCTAACTTGAGGTGGGTGTTCAGAAAAGCCACAAATAATCTGAATGACGAGAGCTAGATCATGAAGCAGTAGTACAATTTCAACAGAAAAAAAAAAATGGTAGAAAGTGCATTTCAGTTAGAGACTATATTAAGAAATGTTTAATGGAAATTGGCAGGTCTCACTAAGGCTTTTTTGGATAGATAAATAAATGGAAATAAGTTCAGATGTGCTCAACTAAAGAAGGTGGTATCATATACCATGTACTCTCACAAAAATTCAAAGATAAGAAACAAAGCATATGTGCTTGTGATGGGAACTAGACCTGGAAACTAAGGTATAGATTGTTCCCGGGTAACCAGATTTTCTGGGTTCAAATTCCCGCTTGCTTACTCCATAACTGTGTAACTTGAAGTAAGTCATTTGCCTTTTTTCTGCCTCGGTTTCCTCATTTTAAAAATAGGGAAATAGAGTTATGAGGATTAAATGATGTAAACATATGCAGAGCACTTAAATAATGCCAGGCGTATACTACGTGCTACATAAGGATTTACTAATATTTTTTCTTTCTGGGCTGGTCCATTTTTTCCCCTCTCCATTGACTAGATTCCACCAACTCATGCTGCTTGTGACTCAACACAAAAGCCTCCTGACTCCTTTCTACAATGTGGAACTATTTTCTCTTTGTCAAGGTAAAGTATTTGGCCTGTATTGGGTCATATGTGTAGATCAGGGCCTATTGGCTATGCACAGAAAATGAATAATATCCAAGGATATGAAGAACTTGAAGAACAGTAAGTGGGTAAGAGAATGTAATATAGCTTAATAGAATAGGCATATTTCAATCTAATAAAAATACTGAAGATGGTTATGGTTTTGTGGCTAGTTCAAGATGGTTTATAATGTGTGCAAAAATGAGTAGGCAAGTTAAACACCAATTCTTAGGATATGGCTATCTTGATAAGGAGTCTTTAGGTTTCATTCTATTGCACAACTGATATTTGGGACTGGATAATTCTTTGTGTTGAGGCCCCTGTACATTTCAAGCTATTTAGCAGAATTGCTGGCCTCTAGCCTCTAGATGCCAGTTGCATCCCCTCAGTTGTGATAACTAAAAATAACTTACTCTGCAGGTCAAAATTACCCTGGATTGAGAACCATTGCTTTGGGGACAAGGATAGAGAATTTTCCCTCTCAATACTAGAGAAAAATTACCAGACAGGGATGTTTGAGGTCAAAGCAAAAGACACAGAAGACAAAAACATATTAAAAATGAAAAACCAGTACGTAACTAGGAACCTGATAGAAAGCAAAAAGTACCAAATATAATTAACACACATCTAGAAGGGGGAAAAAGAAAGGGGGGGTGTGTTGAAAGGAAAAAGCTCTATCTCCAATCCCAAAGTTTCATTTTCCTCTTCCATTCATCTCCATCTAAGAATGACAAGAATGACATTATTTTCCAGCCTACCGAAGTATAATTGGCAAACAAAAAGTGTATATATTTAGGGTGTACACTGTGACCATTTAATATACATTGTAAAAACTCATACCATTTTTAAGAATGGAAACTAACAAAAATTAAAGGTTCCAAATGCTGTATGTTCATCATAGAGCAAAATGAGGCTTCTTTCATCAACTCCTTCATTCTCTACCAAGAACAGCAGGTGCATAAAATTGTTGCCTCTCCATGCTGTGGCCATGACAGGTGTCATTAGTTGATGGCAATGCTTTCCTGCCAAGGTTAGATACAGCCTCAGATTCCCCCTCAACACTGCATTGTAGGCAGAACCTATCACTAATCAGAGCTGACATGTGAGGTAAAATCAATTTTTTCATACCTGTTATTGATGTTATGCTTCTCCTGATGGATTCTAAGACCAACGTAGCCATTTTGGCAATCACATAAAACTATTGACTCATGGTGAACTTATCTTTCTGCAAGATATTTAAGCATTGTTTCATCTATGTTGATATGAAGCCATACTAGCAAGTTCAACACATTGTGAAATTTTATCTTAACTAGAGAAGCTCTTATTTTTACTGTTCTTAAACCTATAGAGACATGAATCAGGCTCTAATACAATAAATTGCAATTTTATTTCTAGCTGCAAGTCATCTACAAATGTAACACAATTATTTTTCTATTCATCAAACAAATTAATAATTCTTTTTTTTCAAATCAACAGATTCTTGTTGCTTGAGAAACCACAGTTTTATAGCTATCCACCTTCGGTTAAAATTGACTCAATATTTAGTCAACAACATCTGCTGATGGGAACTCTTTTAACAGTTTTTCAAAGGATTATTAATTATCCAAGTATAGCTTCCACCTTAGTATTTGATATCATAAATCCTCGTCAAAAGTTTTGCTGATGTCCAGATACATTGTATTTGCCACATTTCCCTAATCTGCTCTCAAAAACAGAAATAAGATTAATATAAGTCATTTTTTATGAATATTTTTAATGACTTTAGTTCTTTACTACTTCCTCTTTTCAGGTTTCTCTTAAACTGTAAGTTTATACAAAGATCTTAGTAATCCAAAGAGGAATCACAGTGTAAAAACATGTCAAAAGGGATTTGCCAGCACCCTGAAATCTAAATAAGATCTCCATGAAACTCCATTCTAAACCCTGTACAGACAAAAGGCCTCCCATTACTTTCTTTGCATTTTTCCTGGGCTAACATCATTGGCATTTCCTCTGGTTTCTAGCTTCATGCTTCAACAGAAGCTGCTCTACTAATGGACCATCTCGCTATCCCATACTGGCTCACATCAACTAGAAAATGGTGATTAGTTGTCCTTCTTATTGAAATTACTATGGCCTCTCTAACCCCAGGGAATTTTCTTGGGACACACAGTCCCACACTGTGCTCCCAGTGCTACAAAACCTTTTAGAATTATCTCTCCCTTCTCTCCTTCCCCTTTCCTTTTCCTCTCTGAGAGGCAGAAATCCAATTATTTTTATTTTATGTTTCAAATGAATTCTATCTATTTGCTTTGGCTTCTTCCCTCAAGACATCTATTAGCTTCTATAAAGACATTTTTCTAAAATGGAACAGAGTGAAAATATATATACTTACCAAGGAGAGAGAATAATATGCATGACTAAAGTAAACTGTATGTCAGTACAAAGCAATGCAAATCCAATGAAATATGGCAACGGACACCTTGCTTCAGTGTGGGGAAGCTAACAGGAACTGACTGGGACCATGGCAACCTGAAAAGGACAGGCCAGGTCTAAGGGGGACAGCTATAGTATTTAGCTACAAAAAGTGTTTGACATGTAGGCACACTGATCTGACCTTCTGTGGAATTTGGAATCCAAAGTTTATGTAAAATTTTCTATGTTTAAAATATTGGCTTATTTTAATATATATCATTCAGGTCAGTATGTCCGTAGGCAGCATAGCCTGGGGTAAGCAGTGGACAATCACTTTTATACAAAAACATATCCTCCCAAGTTAATTCTGGTGCCAGCTGTTCCGCAAATAAAAAGTTGCACAAACACCCACATTATCTACATTTTAAATGCCAGAGAAAGCAGTTCATAGAGACGTAGCTAGTAATTTGTGAATCTCAAAGGTAACATAAGAAGAAGACAATCTGAAAATAGCCATGGAATTACCAATTTTGCTTCATTCAATTCAGCTTATTTTATATGAACATAGCTTTAAGTCTTCTTTGAAAGGGCAGATCAATTATTAGCATTGTTATCACAAAGATGCATTAGCCTTTAGGTGAAGCAATGAGGCCAACTGACCATTCCTTTTTGACATTTTAATTGTTATTTTTCTCACTATTAAATGCTATTGCTGAGTACCTATCATGTCATTTTTGCCCCTGTCAGGATTGCCGCTTAAATAGTGAACTGCTTTTAACTGTAATGTCATGATTCAATAACCTAATATGCATTACCTCTTTCACTATCACACAGAAGCACAGCTTTTCAAATACACAAAGAAGACTAAACGACGCCGTGTACTTCCTTACAAAAGATACTTTTGTCATTCCTTCTATTGTTCTGTGCTTTTCTGCATTTCCCTTACCTTTCAGTACTGTCTCTCGTGTCTTCTCTCCTATTTAGTCATCATAACCTTTATGGCATGAAAGGAGTTAGCATTCACTTCACGATCATTCTCTGAACACTACTTTGATCTTCCTAGAAGAAAGCACTGTATGACTTTTACAAATGGGCACGTTATATAACTGAAATGAAGATTTTCTAAAACTTCTGTGCAATTTACAACAGGCTCCCATCACAGGTCAAACCTAAGCCAACACAGAACGACTCTTGATATCTTTCTATTTTTTAAAAATCACACTAAAGATGAATTTGTACAACCAGCATTACTTTTTACCTGAGAGTGAAAATTAAAAAAAAATTTCACGAATATCTCTGAGTCTGCAGGAGAGAAAAATGAACTTCACACCCTACAACTCCTTTGAGACATAACAGTTTTATTGTCTAGTCTTCCCCAAAATAGCTTTTGCATTTTTAAGTACCCTGATTATTTGTGTAGATAATAATAATTACAATCATCATAATGACAATAGTCTTAGCCAGTAAATGAAAGATAAAATTAACTACTGAGCTTCTGGAAAGGGAGTGGGTTGTTTCTAGCTAAGGATTAAGGAAAGATTTGCTATTAGTAACAATGTTTAACAAAGCTGTGACCATTTTCATGCCTAACTGCACAGTGCCAAGAGGAACAGGCAAGCCAAAGGGAAATCAAGTAATAAGGCTAAATTTCATTACTTAGTTTATATGTTCGTTAACATTTTGCCAGGTTTTCATGGAGATTTCTGTATATGTGATAATATTGAACATATTACAGAAAAACATTTTATTTTTTCCCTTAGGTGAATAATATGGAGATTAATTTAAAGAAGTGAAAACTGGGTTTGGTGGCTCTAGGTCTTCTCAGCACTAGACTCTTTGGAATCCTATTTTCTGAGCCCCTTAATCAATCTCCTGTTGTCAGTTAAGTGTCCTAGTTGAACCCTTGGGGATCCCATGTAGTATTTGGATTCCATCTAGCGTTTGGTACCTGACAAGAGAATGAATCCTAATTATTATTGCTCTACAAAAGGGCATCCTAGTGGGTTGGAGGTAAATGTGCCAGAGCAAAGCCCATGGCCATTTAAGCAGAAGTTAGTAGCTCCATAGTGTAATGGTCTGTCAGTGTTTGTCTGGTCCTAGCCTCCATCCATCTGTTCAGAATCCACATCCAACTCCATGAAGGCTGTCCCAACCCTCCCCCAGAGACAATTAGAGGGAATTGGTCCATATTCTAATAACTCTCACCCTTGAGCATTCTAGTTGGGGAAATTTGATTAAAAATGGCCAATCTTCTTCCTTATCCAAGGACTAAATCACTGTTCACGTGATTAACATCGTTCTCTACTATCAAATTTCCCAGACACAGACAAATTTCCTGGAGCTTTATCTATTACTTGCTGCCAAATGCTTCTCCCGCCCTGTTCCACTAGCCTGCCAAGAAAGCCACCTGTCTGCCTGGCTGTCGCTGGACTTCTTGGTGACGACAGTTGACCTATCTGCACTTCCCATCAAAAGGCCCTTGGTGGCTCTGGTTCCCAAGCTGGCTCATCTCACAACCGATAAAAGAGTCTAGAAACTAACATTTAAGGAAAACCTGGCATTAAATTTTTAGGATGGAGCTTAAAAGGTGTGATGATTTTGAGGTCTTGACACTCAGACAAACCTGAATTTGCTGTTAGGCTGACTCAGCAACAGCCCAAAGAAGTGTCAGCTCTTAGCCAATAATTGATTTTCAAACCTATACACCTTGTCTGTAATCTTGTTCAAAGGAACCAAGTTTTTCTTTTAAGGAAGTATGACTACTGTTTTGAGAAATGTTTATATCTATTTTGATTAAAAGACTATCCATTAAGGTGGGTGTTCTGGATTTTTTTACAGTCTCTATAAATGTTCCCACAACGTAAAAAAAAAAAAGCATGGATTTAGTCCATGAATACAGTTAACAAATTGTAGAAGTTTTTGGAAACACAGACTGTGACATCCTAAAAATGTCAGTATTAGGTCAGACAAGTGAGAAAATATTCCGTCTTGTCTTATACTGCCACCAGGTGGACAATATAAATAAGATCGTCTAGAGCAATTAGACTCAACTCCTCACCTGATTCAAAATTCAGATAACTTTATGTCGCAGCGCACCCAAGAGCTGCCAGGTTTACAGTCACAGTACAATAAATACTAGAATCACCTTTTATTCTCAAAAGATCCCTGGTTTAGATGATAATTCATAACTTGGATAATAGAGTCTTAGCCTACAAAACACTACATCCAGACATCGTCATCTTTACTCATCTAATCTCCCTTGTTTTTTATATTCCAGCCACACCGGCCTTCGTATTCCTCAGAGGTGCCAAGCTTCCCCCCCTGCTGTTTTCTCTATGGGAATTCTTTCTCTAGTCCCTCAGATTGAAATAAGGCTGCTTCTGCTTGTCATTCGGTTCTCAGCTCAAACATGTGACTTCCCTCTGCTACTGTCTTGAATTCAGCAAGAGTATCTCATTAGGCCCTTTAACTCTGTTCAAAGGCTCTGAGAGGCCTCAGATTCCAGGGCTCCCCTCCTTACTCACACTCTAATTCTCACCTCTACCATGAGTCCAGGTGGGCCAGAAATGGTTCCCATCTTATGTCTGTTGCCCCGCACATGCATCAAACAGTGACCCCTTACACTTTAAGAAATGTCCCATTTGGCAGATACAGTTTTTATAGTCATCCTGCTTCTTCTGTATCCTTTTCCTATCTCAATTTCTCCTTGCTCAATTCCTAACAACTTCGACTGTACCCTCTGAGACACGTGGTTCATCATCAACAAAATTCCTCAGTATTCATTCTCATCCTCACTTTATGTTCTTGCTGAAATGGAAATTGGGTTCTTTCCTGGTACCTGTCTTTCTTAGTCCTCATTCCTGCTTTCAGAACATCCGTGCCCCCTCTTCCTTAATCACACCAGAGCTTTTAATCACATGTCATCAAGCGATAACTCACTGTTGCTGTCTACCACCCTAGATTTGTCAAACTTCTCAACAATTTTAAGTCCTAGCTGGCACCGTGATCTGAGACATTCTGTCAGTTCCTAGAAATATTTTGACACTTTATTGCCAGAAGCGTTTGGTGAAAATGTTACATGTTACCTGGGAGGAATATTTTATACCCTATTGTCTTTTGCCTGGATCACTGAAACAGCCTCCCAACTTGTCTCCATATTTCTACCTGGTTCACATAGAACTTGTCCTCAACACTGGAATAATCCTTGTTAAAACACAATTTAAAAAATAAAGAGGCCACCAACTGAATGGGAGAAGATTTTTGCAAACAGTGCCTCCGATAAGGGGCTAGTATCCAGAATATACAAGGAACTCATGCAACTCAACAACAAAAAAACAAACAACCCAATTGAAAAATGGGCAGAGGACTTGAAGAGACATTTCTCCAAAGAGGACATACAAATGGCAAATAGACATATGAAAAAATGCTCAACATCACTAATCATCAGAGAAATGCAAATCAAAACCACAATGAGATATCACCTCACCCCAGTGAGAATGGCTATCATCAACAAGATAAATAATAACAAATGTTGGAGAGGCTGTGGAGAAAAAGGAACCCTCATACACTGTTGGTGAGAATGCAGACTGGTGCAGCCGTTATAGAAAGCAGTGTGGAGGTTCCTCAAAGAATTACGAATAGAATTGCCATATGACCCAGCAATCCCTCTCCTGGGTATCTACCCAAAAAATCTGAAAACATTTAGAGATAAAGACACGTGTGCTCCAATGTTCATTGCAGCTTTGTTTACGGTGGCCAAGACATGGAAACAACCAAAATGTCCTTCGATAGATGAATGGATAAAGAAGTTGTGGTATATATACACAATGGAATACTATTCGGCAGTAAGAAAAGATGATATAGGAACATTTGTGACAACATGGATGGATCTTGAGAGAGTAATGCTGAGCGAAACAAGTCAGACAGAAAAAGCGGAGAACCATGTGATTTCACTGATATGTGGTATATAAACCAAAAACAACAAAAGAACAAGACAAACAAATGAGAAACAGAAACTCATAGACACAGACAATAGTTTAGTGGTTGCCAGAGGGTAAGGGGGGTGGGGGGTGGGGGGTGGGAGATGAGGGTAAGGGGGATCGAATATATGGTGATGGAAGGAGAACTGACTCTGGGTGATGAACACACAATGGGATTTATAGATGATGTAATACAGAATTGTACACCTGAAATCTATGTAATTTTACTAACAATTGTCACCCCAATAAATTTAATAAAATAAAAATTAAAAAAAAAGAAACTAAAAAAAAAAACACAATTTAATTTTTACCTTGCTGGAATGTAAACCCCACAAAGACAGATATTTTCATCTCGCTTGGCTCAGATATATCCCCAAACACCTAGAACAGAGCCCAGGACATTGAAGGCATGAATTAACTATTTTTTGAATAGATTAATATAACATTACTTAAGCTAATTTATAGTTCTCAGTCCCAATGGAACCGTAAATATAACCAGAATTCATAGAGTTGTTAAAGGTCTTGCATCCTTTGATTATTACAGTCAATCCTACCAATCAGAGATAAAAATGTAGTGACATGGAGATCAAATTCTGGGGTCCTCGGCTGTGCTTTAGTTAGCTGGCATTGTATTTTTAAGATTTGTATTGGAATGTCATAAGTAATATACATACTTTTTAACTTAACAGTCCCAACAGCTCATCTTATACTCAGTTGACATCACTGATTTTTTTTTTTTCTTTAACCTGTCAGGCCCAGGTAAATATTTGAGTTTGTGAACGCTGATGTATATTTCTAACAGAGTGATCAGAGAAGACAGTTGCCTAAAGCACTGTAGGGTGTCCTTCTTCAGCAGCTTTCAGCATACTTTTTTAAAGAGCACCCTGAGGTCAGTGTTTATCCTATATATGACCAATTCTATAATTAGATAAAGAAGAAAAAGTGTCATCAAAATACCATTGCTGTGATTTTTGAGCCTGCAAACTCCTTGAGCACAGTCTGTAATTCATTCACCTCTGAGGGCTTTATAGACCCTAGAAATATGTAACAGACTTAGGTGGGGCCTGCACGAGGCCTGTGCTGTTTTATTCACCACTGTATCCCCAGCACCTCAAAGCGGCTTTGCATATGGGAGGTTTTGTACATGTTGAATGCAGGAAAGGAAATCTATTAAATTAACAATTTACAAGTGAGTGTACTTTGAAGGGAACTAAAGCCCTTTTTATTCTGCCCCCTAAATTGTTCCCTTATCACCCTTTTTCAGTTAGTTCCTAGAAATACTTGAACATTTTATCACAAGACAAGTTCAGTGAGAATATTAGCTGTTACCTGGAAGGAATATCTTATAAGCTATTGTTTCTTATTAACACAAAAGTAAGGATTAGTTTATCCAATTAGTTCACTGTCACAGTTAATGGTAGATAAAAATGTTCTAATAGGATAGGACACACCAGACCTACTTAATGAAAATGCTGTGAAGAGGGAAGTGAGAGGATGGAGTTATCTGAGAGGAGTTTCGTGGGGAGCGAGCATGTGAGAAAGGTGCAGTACTGGGTGCCAGTGGGGATTGGCAGAGCCAGCAAAGTCAAGGGTGGGAGTCGGAAAGAAGCGTGCATCAGTTGGTTCAGATCTGCTTTTGTTCCTTGCCTATTCGTAAATAGATTTGCCTAAATTCTACTGACACCTTCTGATCATTTCTTCTCAAGAACCAGGGGAACATAGAAGACTATTCTTCAATCCTTGGTATCGAATACATAGAAATATTCCATGACTCTGTAAGTGTAGTTAAATAAATAATGCAAATATATAGCTCAGTTGTTTCAGTACGGGCCAGATAATCACTTTTTAAAAAATAATGTATTAAACAGAGTTGTGGCAAGCATTAATTGAAATGATGTCTGTAAAGCATTTATCATGGTGCTAGGCATATAACACGTCCTTAATCATTAGTAGTTATTCACAGTATTATAGATATTTTTTTCTATTTAAATACCTTATATTGAATTTTCCATCCCTACTGAATGCATCCCCACAATTCCGTATGTATAACAAAAGAAATGAAAGATTGTTTTTTCCTTCTGTATGATTTTTGGCTTCTCTTCACTTTTTCATTTTATTATAGGACTCAGAGGAAATTAAATCCTGTTACAATAATGATAAGCACATGAGACTCAAAGAACAAAAGTAAGGTACTGCTTGGCCCCATTTTCCCAAGAATACAGCAAAGATCAGTTATTAAGGAGAGGCAAGGGAACCTCCTTCCCTTAAAATACTTTATATAGAGAGTGCCTAAAGTTCCTCAGTGCTCCACAGCTTGGCTACTCCAAAGAAATATAATTTCAAAACATACTAGCAAAAATAATTAAACTATATCACTTTCTATTCACTATAATTTTTATTCTGAAGCACATTTTCACTTCCATTTTTTGTCAAATAAGTATGTGCATACGGAAGAATATACTTTAGAGCTCATAAAAAATTTCACAGAAACTCATACAAGATACAGATTTTATTATGGCCAAAAGAAAGCTTCATCAAATGGAGCATTACCTATTATTTTTATAGAGAAAAGTCTCAGGTGGAGAGTAATGAATGAGAATTGTTGGTCATTTCACTTTAATTGCATCTATATGACAAAATATCAAGTTGGTTACTTAGTTTAGGAAGAATTTTGGATATTTGTCCATCAAAGATTTTTTATAATTAATAAAATATATTACTTGAAAGACTTGCTATATTTAAATATGTGTCTCTTCTTTGCTCTGCTGATGATTGCACTACAAAATCATGGTGGGTGGACTGAAGTGAAAGAACTACTAAATATTTAACTCCCTTCAGAGACTAACCTCACTGATTTCCACTAGTTTTATTTAGACCTCTGTCCCAACATTTTATTTCAATGATGAATCCAGAATTATTCACTCAACATAACAAATCTTTCTAATCTCAGTTTCCTGAATAACACAATAGTTCCTCACTTTAGAAGGAGAAAACCTTTATTGAGGGAAGTAGTATCTGTTTAGTGCTTGAAGATGGCAAATCTAAAGAGATGCAATTTATGAATAATGAAAGAAGATTTTCTAGGTTTTAGTGGTTCATTTCAGAGTTTGATCCATATTTGGTTAATTTATTTATTAGTGTATTCCTTGCCAGGGTACTAAGTAAAGGCAACCAGATTCCTTGGTCTAAACAGGTAAGAGTGAAACTAAGAAAAGAGGGAGAAGCTGAGTGAAAGCTGAGTAGGAGGTGAAGGAAAGAAGTGAATGCTAATTAACTCTCCTCTCACATTCCATTCTTCTTGTCCTTTATCCACAATCATTGATTGAGCACTCTGTCCTTTCTTTAATTTATATCTTACTTGACAGAACTACTTCTGTTTAAGGAAACACTTGCAAGATTTAAAAAAAAAAAATTTTTTTGGTGGGATATGAAGAGAGTTTTGAATGAGATGTATAAAGAGTACATCCCCTTAAAGTTCTTCTCATAGCTGTGAATGTTCCAGACGTACAAAGGGGGTATCTTCACAGATATTTTTGGAGCATCTAACTAGGCTTTGGAGTGGGGGAAAGAGAAGAGATAAAAATACAAATTAGCAAGCTGTTAGAAGAGTAAAGTGATCCATGAGAAGGGCCTAAACAAAAGAAATGCTGTTAAAAAGGGAAGGAAAGAGGAAAATTAGAGGGATTTCTAAAGTGGAATCACAAGCGATTATTGGGAAACAATTATATCTGTGCAAAGGCAGACAAATGAGAATGAATGGCACCAAGAACAGGAATCTAGGTGATCAATGATCATTAACTAAGAGAGAGAATACTGAAGGAGGAGCAGGTTGGAGGGGAACAATGACTCCTGAAGTTTGGGACACAGTGATTTACAGTCTGACATCCAGGTATGGTGTTCTTTTATGCAATTAGTGACACCAGCCTGGGGCCTAAGATAGAGATTGGAGTGCAGTCATCATTCTTCAGGGTGTGGGTGATATCAGTGTAGGCTCCATAGTAGGCACGTCCACTTGGGCTTCAGCTCAAAGGGAGGCTGAAAAGAAGGGTTCTCGGAAAATACATTCATGCCAATTAGAAAGGCAACATCTTTCTTTAATAAACCATCACCAAAATACCAATCTAATCACTTCAAAAGGATTGTTGTTATTATTTACGAAATTTCAATTATACTTGAATCATGTTTTCTATAAAACGATTCTTCATTTTAGAATATCAGATCACGGTAGGTATTGATTGCAGAAAAGATTTAGATAGTTTTGTTATATTGTTTAGTTTCACCCATTATTATTATTACTTACATTTAAAATAAGTCTTTTCTCTTGGAAATCTTTTTCAAAGGATATTAAACCTATAGGTTCTAATTTTTTTTTAATGTGGCCAAATCTTAATTTTTCCTTTACAAATTTATTTTATTGCCTTTATGCTTAAAAAGGCTTTCACCATTTTATATCAAAGATGTTATCCTATGGCTTCTTAATTTTTTCATGAGAATTTTTCTTTTACATTTACCTCGTCAATCCACCTGAAGTGGACTTCTGTGAATGTATAGAGTAAAGGTGCAACACTCAGTCCAAGCCTCTTCTCCCTGCAATCTCTCACAAAAATAATTTATCAGCACCATTTATCAAATATCCCTTCCTTTCTCAATTTGATAATAATACAAATTAATAAATAGGAATACTATTTTCTGCAAATACAGCTCACAAAAAAAATGTAAAAGCATCCATCTGTACATAACTCATAAGAGTCAATAAAAACATTATGATAGCAATACGAAAAATGGGGAAATAACATAGACAAGACACAAAAGAACATACAGAGAGTGCCAAAAAAAATGTATGCACATTTTAAGAAAGGAAAAAACTGAATTAAAATTGTCATACTCAAGATATACTGATAACAAAAGATGAATACGAGTCATGTGTATACATTTTTTGGGCACCCCTGTATACAAGTAAAAATACATGCAGGGGGACAAAATCAGTCTTTCTTCACAAATAAATGAAAAGATATCCCATGTTCATGGATGGGAAGAATTCGTCTTATTAAAATGTCCATATTATTAAAAATTATCTACAGATTTAATGCTATGCTCATCAAAATGCCAATGGTATTCTTACAGAATAGAAAAAAAACAATTCACAGATTCATATAAGATTTCACACACACACACACACACACACCCCATGAACAGTCAAAGCAAGCTTCAGGAAGAACAAAATTGGAGGAATCACATTTCAATTTTAAAATATATTGCAAATCTACAGTAATTAAAGTAGTATAGTACTGACATAAAACAGACATATACACCAATGTAACTGAAAAGAGTGCCCAGAAATAAATCCACATATATTCAGCAAACTAACCTTTGACAAAGGTGCCAAGACTACACAATGGGTACAGGATTGTCTTTTAGATTAATACTGTTGCAAAAAGTGGATATCTCATACTATACCCAAAAATCAACTCAAAATATATTAAAGACTTCAATGTAAGACCTAAAACCATAATATTGCTAGAAGAAAATGCTTCTTGATATTGGTCTTGGCAATGGTTTTTAGGGGATATGACATACAAAAGTACAGGCAACAAAAGTAAAAAGAGAGAAGTAATATTATGTCAAACTAAAAAGTCTGACAAAGGAAACAATCAAGAAAATGAAAAGGCAACCTACAGAATGGTAGTGAATACTTACAAACCATATATTTGATAAAGGGTTAATATCCAAAATATATAAAGAATATCTACCACTCAATAGAAAAAATAAATAATAACCCAATTTTTTAAAAATGGGCAAAGGAACTGAATAGATATTTCTCTAAAGACATACAAATTCCAAACAGATACATGAAAAGGTGCTCAACATCAGTAATCATCAGGGGAAAACAAATCAAAACCACAATGTGATATTACCTTATGCCTGTTAGTACCATTATCAAAACCATTTAGTACCATTTAGCAACGTTTACCAAAAGAAGAAAAAAAAAAGGATACCAAATGTTGGAAAGAACATGGAGAAATCTGAACTCGTGGTCACTGTCAGAATCTGAATTGGTGCAACCACTATGGAAAAACAGTATAGGGGTTGGTAAAAAAACTGAAAAAGACACCACCAGATAATCAAGCAATCACATTTCTGACTATTTATCCAAAAGAACTGAAATCATAATCTCAAAAAGGTATCTGCGCTCCCATATTCACTGCAGCAACTATTCATAATACCCAAGAAGTGGAAACAATCTAAATGTTCATGAATGGATGAATAGATAAAGAAATTTGGCATGTACAACAGAGGAATATTATTGAACCACAAAAAAAGAAGGGAATTCTTCCATTTGTGATAACCTGGATGAACCTAAAGGATATTAAGTTAAGTGAAATAAGCTGGACATAGGAAGATAAATACCACTTGTAAGAGGAATCTAAAATAGTGAAACTCATTGAAGCAGAGAATAAATGGTGGTTGCCAGGGACTGGGAGTACACATTAACAGGAAGATGTTAGACAAACTGTACAATATTTTAGTTATACAAGATGAAGTACTAGAGATCAACCGTACTACATAGTACCTAGAGTTCAGAATAATGTATTGTATACTTAAAATTTTGCAGAGGGTAATCTTATGTTAAATGTTCTTCTTATTAAAAAAAATTATAATAATAAAAAATAAGAAGGTGGAAGGAAACTTATCTCAGTAATAGATAGGTTTATGGCATAGATTGTGATTATGGTTTCACCAGCATATACTTATTCCCAAATTCATAAAGTTTTATACATTATGTACAGCTTTTGTATGTCAAAGTTTAAATTAATTAAAATTTAGTTTTTCTTTTAGTCAAAGAAATTCAAATTTAGTCACAAAAATAACTTTTTTTCTTGTTTTAATTAAATTATTGGGATGACATTGATTAATAAAATTATATAGGTTTCAAGTGTACAGTTCCATAACACATCATCTATATATCACATTGTGTTCACCTCCCAAAGTCAAATCTCCTCTGTTACCATATATTTGACCCCATTTACCCTCTTCTACCTCCCCCATGCCCCATCCCCCTTTTCCCTCCGGTAACCACTAAACTGATGTTTGTGTCTATGAGTTTTTGTTTGTCTTGTTTGTTGGTTTTAGTTTTATATCCCACATATGAGAGAAATCATATGGTTCTCAACTTTTTCTGTCCTACTTACTTCACTTAGCATGATAATCTCAAAATCCATTCATGTTGTAGCAAATGCCAGTATTTCATCTTTTCTTATGGCTGAGTAATATTCTATTGTATGGATGTACCACATCTTCTTTAACCAATGATCTATTGAAGGACACTTTGGTTGTTTTCATGTCATGGTCACCGTGAATATGCTGCAATGAACACAAGGGTACACATATCTTTACGTATAAATGTTTTCAAATTTGGGGGGTAGATACCCAGAAGAGAGATTGCTGGGTCGTAGGGTAATTCTATTCTTAATTTTTTGAAGAACTTCCATACTGTTTTCCATAATGGCTGTACCAGTTTACATTCACACCAGCAGTGAATGAATAAAGAAATTCCCCACAGCCTCTCCAACATTGGTTATTGTCTTCTTGCTGATAGCCATTCTAACAGGTGTGAGGTGATAACTCTTTGTGGTTTTGATTTGCATTTCCCTAATAGCTAGTGAAGTTGAGCATCTTTTCATATATCTGTTGGTCATTGTGTGTCTTCTTGGGAGAAGTGATTGATCAGGTGCTCAACCCCTTTTTCAATTGGATTGTTTGTTTTGTTGCTGCTGAGTTGTTTGAGTTCTTCGCATGTTTTGTATATTAGCCCCATATTGGAGGTAGTATTTACAAATATCTTCTTCCATGCAGTTGGTTGACTCTTTGTTTTGTTGATGGTTTCTTTTGCTGTGCAGAAACTTCTTTTTGTTTTACATAGTCCCATTCATTTATTTTTGTTTTTATTTCCCTTGCCTTTGAGGTCAAATTCATAGAATCCTCTCTGAACCCAAAGTCAGTAAGTTTAGCATGTATACTTTCTTTTAGGCAATTTATTGTTTCAGGTCTTATGCTTAGGTCTTTGATCCATTTTGAGTTAATTTTGATGTATGGTAACAGATAGCTTTCTACTTTCTTTCTTTTGCACATGGCTTTCCAATTTTCCCACCATCATTGATTGAAGAGGCTTTCTTTTCTCCATTGTATGTTTTTGGCTCCTTTCTTGAAAATTATTTGTTCATATATATGTGGGTTTATTTCTGGGTTCTCAATTCTATTCCATTGGCTATGTGTCTGTTTTTCTGCCAATACCATGCTATTTTGATTATTGTCACTATGTAGTATAATTTGAAGTTGGGAAATGTAACACATCCGACCTTGTTGCTTTTTTCTCAGGATTGCATTAGCGATTCATGGTCTTTTGTGATTCCATACAAACCTGATGTTTTTTTTTCTTTTATTTCTTTAAAAAATGCCATTGGGATTTTGATGGGGATTGCATTAAAACTGTATATTGCTTTGTGTAATATGGACATTTTAACTATGTTGAGTCTTCCAATCCATGAACACAAAATCTTTCCATTTCTTTGTTTCTTCTTCAATTTCTGTTAATAATGTCTTGTAGTTTTCAGCATATAGATCCTTCACATCCGTTTATTCCTTGGTATTTTGTTCTTTTTGTTGCAATTGCCAGAGGAACTGTTTTTTTGTGTGTTTTTTTTTTTTTCATTTCTTTTTTCTGAAATGTTATTGTTAGTATATAGAAAAGCAATGGATTTTTGTACATTGATTTTGATTCTGTAACTTTACTGTATTTGTTTATTGTTTCTAATAGTAGTTTTTGGTGGAGTCTTTACAGTTTTCCATATAAAGAAACATGTCATTTACAAAAGTGACCATTTAACTTCTTCATTCCCAATTTGATGCCTTTTATTTATTTCTCTTTCCTAGTTGCTCTGGGTAGGACTTCCAATACTATGTTGAATAACAGTGGTTTCATGGGGCATCCTTGTCTTGTTTCTGGTCTTAGAGGAAAAGCTTTCAGTTTTTCACCGTTAAAGATTAGCTGAGGGTTTGTATATAGTCTTTATTATGTTGAGGTATTTTCCTTCTATACCCATTTCATTATATGTCCTTTAATTATAATGGATGCTGTATCTTGTCAAATGTGTTTTTCTGCATCTATTGATATGATCATATGATTTTTATCCTTTATTTTGCTTACATGAATAAAGGATATGTTGAACCATCCCTATGTTTCTGGAATGAACTCCACTTCTTTGTGATGCATACATTTTTTTATGTATTGTTGTAGTCAATTTGCTCATATTTTGTTTAGGATTTTGGCATCTGTATTCATCAGACATATTAGTCTATAGTTTTTTGTGTGTGTGTTATCTTTACCAGGTTTTGATATCAGAGTAATGTTGGCCTCATAAAATCAGTTAGGACGTATTGCCTCTTCTTCAATTTTTTGGAAGAGTTTAAGGAGGATAGGTATTAAATCATCTTTGAATGTTTAGTAGAATTCACTTGTGAAGCAATCTAATCCTGAACTTTTACTTTTGGGGAGGTTTTTGATGATTGTTTTAATTTTCTTACTGCTGATCAGTCTATTTAGATTGTTCAGTTCTTTGTGATTCAGTCTAGGAAGGCTATATATTTCAAAGATCTTGTCCATTTTTCCTAGGTTATGGAAATTAGTGGCAAATAGTCTTTCATAGTATTCTTGAATGACCCTTTGTATTTCTGTGGTATCTATCATAACTTCTTTCATTTTTTGATTTTATTAATTTGTGCCTTTGTTTTCCTTAGTAAGTCTAGCCAGGGGTTTGTCAATTTTATTAATCTTTTCAAAGAACCAGCTCGTTGTTGTATTAATTATTTTTATTATTTTTTTGTTCTCTCATTTATTTCTGCTCTAATGTTTATTATTTCCTTTCTTCTGCTGATTTTGAGTTTCATTTGTTCTTCTTTGTCTAGTTCTTTAAGATGTAATGTTAGGTTGTTTATTTGGATATTTCCTTGTTTCTTGTGACAGGCTTATAATGGTATAAATTTCCCTATTATTACAGTTTTGCTGTATCCCAGAATATTTGATATGTTGTATTTTCATTCTCATTTTTTTCTTTGTACTTTTTCACACTTTTAAAAAGTTTTTCAGTTACAGGTGACATACAGTATTCTATTAGTTTCAGGTGCATAATACAATACAATGACTAGACATTTATGACTTACAAAGGGATCACCCAAATAAATCCATTACCCATCTGACACCATGCATATTATTAAAATACTACTGACTATATTCCCCATGCTATACTCTACATCCCCATAATTATCATGTAACTATGACTTTGTACCTCTTAATCCCTTCCCCCTTCACCTGTCCGCCCAGTCCTGCCCTCCAGTCCAGCAACATCAAAATGCTCTCTGTAACGATGAGCTTGTTTCTGTTTTGTTTGTTCATTTGTCTTGTGCTCTAGAGTCCAGGTAAAATCATGTGACATTTGTTTTTCTCTGTTTGACTTACTCCACTCAGTATACCACCCTGTCTAAGTTGTTGCAGATGGCAAAATTTCAGTCTTTTCTATGGCTGAGTAATATTCCATTGTATATTGTACCACAATATATCCATTGTACCACCTCCTCTTTATCCATTCATCCATTGATGGATACCCAGGCTGCCTCCATATCTTGGCTATTGTAAATAATACTGCAATGAACATATAAATGCACATGTCCCCTCAAAGCAGTATTTTGGGTTTCTTTGGATAAACACCCAAAGTGGGATTACTGGGTCCTTCTTTGTCTCTTGTTATAGCCTTTGTTTTAAAGTCTATTTGTCTGGTATAAGTATTGTTATCCTGGGTTTTCTGTTTTGCTTTGTTTTGTTTTGTTTTTTATTCCCATCTCCATTTTCATGAAACATCTTTTTTCATCCCTTTACTTTCAGGCTGGCTGGTGTGTCTTTTGATCTGAAGCGAAAATCTCTTGTGCAGCATATGTAAGGGTTTTGTTTTCTTATCTATTTAGTTATCCTATGCCTTTTGACTAGAGTACTTACTCCATTTACATTTCAAGTAATTGCTGATAGATATGTAGTTATTGCCATTTAATTATTCATATTTTTTATTTTTTTTTTCATCTTAAAGAAATCCCCCAACATTCCTTCTAATACTGTTTTGGTGGTGATGAACTCCTTCAGCTTTTTCTTATCTGGGAAGCTCTCATATCTATTCTTCGACTCTAAATTATAGCTTTGCTGGGTAGAGGAGTGTTGATTGTAGATGCTTGCTTTTGATCACTTTGAATATTTCATGCCATTCCCGTCTGATCTGCAAAGTTTCTGTTGAGAAATCAACTGACAGTCTTTTTGGGGGCTCCCTTATAAGAAACTCAGGTGTTTTTTTTGTTGTTCTTTTTTTTTTTTTTTTTTTTTCTGCTTTTAACATTCTTTCTTTAACATTTGATGCTTTAATTATGATGTGTCTTGGTGTGAGCTTCTTGGGTTCATATGATTTGGGACTCTCCGAGCTCCCTAGGCTTAGATGTCTATTTCCTTTGCCAGGCTTTGGAAGTTTTTCATCATTACTTCTTTAAATAGGTTTTCAATTCCTTGCTCTCTCTCCTCTTCTTGTGGTATCCAAATGATGCAAATGTTGGTATGCTTGATGTTATCCCAGAGGCTCCATAAACTATCCTCATTTTTTTTTTTATTCCTTTTTCTTTTTTTTTTTTTTTTTTTTTTTTTAATTAAATTTATTGGGGTGACAATTGTTAGTAAAATTACATAGATTTCAGGTGTACAATTCTGTATTACATCATCTATAAATCCCATTGTGTGTTCATCACCCAGAGTCACTTCTTCCATCTATTGGGTGGTTTCTGCTATTCTATCTTTCAAATTGCGGATTTGATTCTGTGCTTCATCTAATCTACTCTTGAGTCCCTCTAATGTAGTCTTTATTTCAGTTATTGTATCATTCATTTCTGACTAGTACTTTTTAATGTTTTTTATCTCCATTTTTATGTCTTCTGTCTCTTTGTTGAAGTTTTCACAGAAGTCATTGAGCATCCTTATATCCAGTGTTTTGAACTCTGCCTCTGAGAGATTGCTTGTATCCATGTTGTTTAGTTCTTCTTCTGGAGCTGTGCTTTGTTTTTTATTGGGACATGTTTCTTTGTCTCCCCATTTTGGCTGCCCCTCTGTGTTTGTTTCTATGTATTACGTAGCATTGCTATGTCTTCCTGTCTTAGTAGCGTGGACTTCTGTAGTAGGTGCCCTGCAGGGTCTAGTGGCCCAGTCTCCCTGGTCACCTGAGCAGGGCACCTGAGTGTGGGTTGTGTGTGTCATACTATTGTAGTTAAGCTCTGGTTGCTGCTTGCATGTCATTGGGAGGGATTGACCCTTGACCTGATTGGTTGTGAATACTGGTCATGACTACAGTGGAGGAGCTGCTACGCAGGAGCTAACACTACAGAGCAGGATTTGCTTTAGCACGATTCTGGTGCCTGCCCAGTCTGCCGTTTGAGTGTGTCTTCCTTGGAGGAGGCCAGGTAATGCTCTGGATTGTCCCAAAACTGTCCACCAGGTGTGCCAGCTAACATGCATTGTGTGATATCTCCATACCGGACACAATACAGGTATTAACTGACTTAATTACAAAAGTCTATGAGATATATCAAATTATTATTTCCATTTATAGATGCTAACACCTAAAAGCCTAGAAGGACTAAGAAAATTTTCCAGAGTCAGATGGCTAATTAGTGCCAGAATCAGCATTTGTCTCCAGAGTTTGATCCCAGAGCCTGAGCACTTAATAAATATGATCTTCTGCTTTTTAACTGCTCTAGCATTGGGAAATTGTTTATATAACAAACAAAGTATGATTTAGTGACAGTAAAAAATTAAATGTCTCTTCATCAGTTAAGTGATTGAGAGCTAACTCAATAGATATATACTATATTGCAACAAAAAAATATGATTTCCTTAAAAGGTAGCTCAAACAGAACTTTTCAGGTTCCATAATGTTTACATATTTTTGTATATGTATAATATATAATATATATTATACAGCGTTTCTGTGTGTGTGTGTATTTCTGAAATATAACATAAACTCAGTAACTATTTGTTGAATGGATTAATAAATGAATGAATCCATAACTGTTGTTTAGAGGTTATTATACAACATGACATTTATATGCTGTCTTCTGACTCTCTTAAGAGCCCTATGAAGTTTTCATTAAAATTTTAGTAATTCCATTTTACACATGAGTAAATAAAAAAATCAAAGAAATTAAATTCTCACACAAAGCCGTATGGATAGGGTCATATGACATTAAAATGCTTATATCACTTTGGTGTCAATTTCACAATGGTTTAAGGATTAAACAGTGCTGCCACTTTCACTCATTCCTTCACACATTCATTAATTCAGTGGAAAGCACTTGTCTTTATCAAATCTATTTTTCTTTTACTTATGGCAAGTAATATGACATAGAACTAGATTGTTTATATACTGAGTGCACTTAGAGTCCAGGTCTTCTCTGCACTGTCACTGCTGTGTGTTTAGCACATTTCCCCCTAACACTCTTCGTTGATATTGTGTCTTCCCTTTTTATTCCTGCTCAAAAGTCTGAATCTCGGGGCCAAGCGACCTCCTCACCACTATCACAGCACAGCCTCTGAAGCTGTGGATGCATCTCTAGTTCTAAAAATAACTTGATTTGATTGTTCAAACCCAGGCCTTGACAGCCCACCTCCAGCCTTTAGCTGAAGTGAAAGCAGGAAGCTCTGCATAATACGAAGTTCAGTGAGGGCCTAAATATGCTCAGACTCTCCCCATAATCCTAAACCCAAAAAAGCCTATAACGATAGGCTTTTTTTTAATAAGTTGTCAGTGATATCTGCTTAGGATTTTTTTTTTTTTTTTTTTTTTTTTGCTTGCTTTTTAGGAGGATGGATGATCTCTTGGTTTCATGGAAACTTATCAGCTGTTTTTCTTGGCAATGAACTGTGAAAATGAAATAAATTGCTTAGTGCTTTTATCGTTGATCTAATTTGTATCAGCAGTGAGATTCAAAAACCAATTAATAGTCCTACTGAGATGAGGGGAGGGAGTGCTGCCCTAGGGAGGGAGGGAGAGAGAGACAGAGAGAGAGAGAGAGAGAGAGAGTCTTAAAGTACTCCTGGAACAAGGGCATCTGACTGTGTGATGTAATAAAATAGAAGTGAAAAAAAAGTTAATATGTCAACTTGGTTTTTGCTTAATGCATCGCATGCTACTATTTTTAGAGATTTTTGTTATGAGTATCTCACCCTGGAAAAAGAAATAAGAGTTAACCTAAAACTATTTTTTCACTTATGAAACTGGTAAAAATTTAAAGCTTTATACCAAATGTTACTGAGATTATGGAAAATGGACATTGCTCATGGTATATTGTTTGTAATAGTAACGTTGTGGGGCAATTCATCTACTATAATTAAGACTATGTGGACCCTACAATCTTCCATTTTCTATTTTCCATATACATTCTTGAAAACACTGCACCTGAACCTGAGGATTCATTCTTATTCTGGTTTTATTTGTAACACTGAAAAATGGAAATAACCTAAATGACAATTAATAGAGAAGAGGATACCATATCATGCAATACAGTACAACAGATAAAAAGAATGAGGTAGACCTTTATGTTCTAGCATAGAGATCCTTAACATATACTGTCGAGTGTGAAAGAGGCAAGCAAATTTGCAGAACAATGCATTTTTAATGTAAAAAACAAAACAATATTTTGTACTTTCTACAGTTATGTATATTTATGCAATTCAAATATGAGAAAAAGATGCTAGAAAGATACACATGAGAAGCTATTTCTGCAGTTAACTTCTGAAGAAGGACGAAGGGGAGCAAGATTGCAGTCATGATGAAAGGCACTTAGATTTATCTGGCATGTTTTAGTCATTAACAAAGGCAATGCAATTAATGTGTTGCTTATATAATTAAAATTAATATAACATAATTATTCTAAATGCAATTTGGTTTTGAATGTATTACTTTGAATAAATGCCTTAGAGAAAAATTTGAGCTAGACATCAATAACTGATGACAAAAATCACCTAGTTCATTTTTTTTCCAAAAATGTGTTTTCTGAAGTAATATAGTGAAGTTGATCTATTAACAGATTTCTGCTTCTTGAATAGACTCTGGAAGAAAATGAGAAAAGTCACTATTATCTAGAATATTAATTTAGGGGGACTGGACCAGTGAAGATCAACCGATCTTCTGTGCAGGAGAAGAGGGGGTTGGGGAGGAAAGGGCAAACAGGAATAAGTTAGTGAGCAGAAGGGACCACAGTCACCAGTAACCTACACACCCTGAAGGAAAACACCTGCAGGACAGTTTCCTACCCAGTGCCAGAATGAGAAAACTGGGTGAACAGGCAACTTCAAATTTCCTTTCTCCTTCCCTTCCTTTATCTCTCACTACATTGGAGAAATAGGCCACTTTTTACTTTGTGTGTGTGTGTGTGTGTGTGTGTGTGTGTGTGTGTGTGTGTGAAACTTTTTTATTTTATTTTATTTTTTTAATTTATTTTTTAAATTTATTGGGGTGACAATTTTTAGTAAAATTACATAGATTTCAGGTGTACAATTCTGTATTACATCATCTATAAATCCCATTGTGTGTTCACCACCCAGAGTCAGTTCTCCTTCCATCACCATATATTTGATCCCCCTTATCCTCATCTCCCACCCCCCGCCCCCCTTACCCTCTGGTAACCAGTAAACTATTGTCTGTGGCAAATAGATATATGAGAAAATGCTCAACATCACTAATCATCAGAGAAATGCAAATTAAAACCACAATGAGATATCACCTCATCCCAGTCAGAATGGCTATCATCAACAAGACAAATAAATAATAACAAGTGTTGGAGAGGCTGTGGAGAAAAAGGAACCCTCATATACTGTTGGTGAGAATGCAGATTAGTGCAGCCATTATGGAAGGCAGTGTGGAGGTTCCTCAAAAATTATGAATAGAATTACCATATGACCCAGCAATCCCTTTCCTGGGTATCTACCCAAAAAATCTGAAAACATCTATAGATAAAGACACGTGTGCTCCAATGTTCATTGCAGCTTTGTTTACGATGGCCAAGACATGGAAACAACCAAAATGTCCTTCGATAAATGAATAGATAAAGAAGTTGCGGTATATATACACAATGGAATACTATTCGGAGGTAATAAAAGATGATATAGGAACATTTGTGACAACATAGATGGATCTTGAGAGTGTATTGCTGAGCGAAATAAGTCAGACAGAAAAAGCAGAGAACCATGTAATTTCACTGATATGTGGTATATAAACCAAAAACAACAAAAGAACAAGTCAAACAAATGAGAAACAGAAACTCATAGACACTATTTTGATTACTGTTAATGATGAATTTGAAGAACTCATGAAGGCAACTTTGAAGAAGCTGGGTCTTATTACACGGCTTCTTCTTGTTAACACAAAGAAGTAATCTAGGGCAAGGGTATTAAAATTTAGGTTTTGAAATCCATATTGTACATTTTTACTTTTAGAGCAATCTTTCTATTAAGTCCTTTCCAGCATTGGGAGCAACATAATGCAACTTATTGGGATATATTGGGAGACCTACCAAATTACTGTGTAATATTTTTAGGAAGCCTAACATTGTGAGATCACTAAACTATGTTTACTCTGTTTTAGAAAAGGGTGGAAGCATTATTCCCTGACATTTTTGCAGTTTTCTTAATAAGCATATACTGGATAGATTCATTGTTTACATTATATTTTAGTTCAAATAGAAAAAAATAATACCTTGAATTCAAGTTATAATTAGGAGTGAGGCTTGAAAAAACTTATTAGGAATTAGCAATCTATCAAATATCTCATTAAGCTTTTTCAAAAATTGCAAATATCACTTCACCAGCTTTTGTTGCTAAACATTTTTGCCTTTTTTCGAAACTGCTTTTTCTCCACTTCGAATGAAAAGTACTTGTGAAAGCTCTGATTGTTGACATGTTTATTATTAGCTAGTGCCACAGTGCTCCAGGCTCTTTCTTAGGCACTGGTGATTGAATAACATTGTGACCATGGAGCTCGCAGAATGGAGAGAAGATAAGTGAGTACAGCAACAGAGGTGCAGTGAGCTAAGAGATAAGATAATGGAAATACAAAGTGCTACAGGACCACAGAGGAAGAACCTTAAACCAGCCTAGGAGTGTGTGTGTGTGTGTGTGTGTGTGTAAAATCAATGTCTTATTCTGAAGACAAGTAATTGAGTGAGGGGAAAATGTGACAGGGGATGTGACATAGACATAGAGTATAGACTGGGCAAAGTACTATCTGGTCCTATGGAGAGAAACTGTTTTGCCCACACGCAGGTGTAGCTTTTACTTTGCAAAAAAAGCTGAAAGTGTAGATGAAAGAAGTAACATGGGATGGTTCAGAAATGATAGAATATGGAAAACCCAGGAGTCACTGTGATAGAAGTTATAAGAATTCCAATTAATCTTAATGGCCAGGATCCTAAAAACTCAGCTTTCACTAATTGCATTTCATTTTATTTTAAAATTCTGAATAGTTGTTCCTACATAGGAAAATTCTGCTAAGACATTAAGATATATGAATAAAAGATATAGGGAACACCCTACCACAGATGTTGGGCGTATGGGGGAAAAAAAGATGCAGAGAAGACACGTTTAATGATTTGTCTAGTCTCAGTTACATATGCCAATAAGATTAAACAGAGAATCAAGTTAAATTTCTATGTAATATCCTGCCCTTCTTAAAATTTTAGAGTCTTGGACCTCAAACAACTATCACTTTTAAAATTCATATTAAAATCACATGCTTGAAACAGCCAAAAAAGACTTAAGTTGGGACGATGCATACACATTAATAGGGAAAAAAAATTAACATAGTCAATATAGTGATAGCCAAATCCCATTAAAAGAAATGGCCAGTTCAAAATATCTACTGTGCAAAGTCTACATACTCTTAACTTTCTAGCCCTGGCTATACATATAAAGCAAGAATAGCATACTTCTTAATAGCGTACATGATAATAAACATAGTGCATTAGGGCATAAAATTAGCAGCCTGTTTGAATTTTCAAATATTTCAATTTCAGCTTTCAAGCAAGCCCAATCATTTTTAACCTGGCTCCTCTATCTCATCTTACTCACTCAAAATACAGATAAAGTCTGAATTTTAAATTAACATATAAACAACGTTGTGTTGATTTAGAAAAACTAAGTTGACCCTAAGGTCCTTCAACCATTGGGAAAGACTAATGAAATAAAGAGGATTTTAAGTTATGGGGAAAATGCCACCAAATTTTCACTGATTCATTTAATAAGTAATCAGAGGGCATAGTCTTGGAGAATATAAAGTCCCAGCACTCAATGTTCCTGTCATGTACTTAAAAATATAAAAATCATAATTATAAGTGCTAAATGGCAGTTGTGTTTGTTCAGTTTCTTCAGAGAAACTGAACCAATAAAATATATGTAAATGTACATTAAGAGATTAGTTTGAAGAAACTGACTCACACAATTGTAGGAGGCCCACAAGTCTGAAATTGGAAGAGAGGCCAGCAGACTAGAAACTCAGGCAGGATTTCTATACTACAGTCTTGAGCTAGAATTCATTCCTCTCGAGGACAATACAGTTTTTAAGACCTTCAACTGATTGGGCAAGGCCCACCCATATTATCCAAGGGTATTTTTCGTTGTCTAAAGTTAACTAATTATATGTTAATCACATCCACAAAATAGCTTCACAGCAACATCTAGACTAGTGGTAATTTAGTCAGACCAAACACCTGGGCACTATGGCCTAGCTATGTTGACCATAAATTTAAACCGTCAAAGTGTTTCAAGATAGCAGACACTCAAAAAGGTATAGTATTTGATATTATAACTGTCCAATGATTTTTAATCATATAAAAATCTAAATGAGCCATTATAAAAACTAGAATATTAGATCAATAAGTTGCAGCCTTCCCCTCTCCCCACTGGTTATTTGGGGTAGGGGCAGGGAAGGTGGTGAGAAAATGCTTGCCCATTTATCGCCACACAAATAGTCTGCAGGAGTTGAAAAGAATATTTTGAGAGACCTATAATAAATCTCTATGTGTTACCACTTTTTTCTTTAATTACTTTGTTATACTTGCTGTGATAGTTTTAAAACATGTCTACATATTCCTCGACCCTCTTCCCATCAAGAGATAAAAATTGAATTCCCGTGGAATATGGGTTGGTCTTTACTTGCTCTTAAGGCAAGATAAATTGGAAAATAAGATATAGCTTCTTCCCAACTCTTACTCTTGGGAAGCACGCCCTGGCAACCCAGACACCATGCTTTTGGAACCCCAGGGTGCATCCAGAGATCACATGTAGGTAGCTGTTCTAGATAATAGCTTCTGCTGAGGTCCCAGCTACCAGTCAGGATTATGAGAGAAGAAGCCTTTGACGTGACTCCAGCTGACATCCAACAACAACCATATGGAAAATCTTGAGCAGAAACCAATTAAGTAAACCCAGTCAATCCCCAGAACAGTGAGAAATAATATTAACTGACTGCTGTTGTTTCATACCACTAAGTTTGGTATGACTTATAATGAAGCAAAAGATATCAGACATGTTTATTTATTTATTAACTGGTAATTAAATAGATATTTTAAAAAGGTAAATAAAAGCTAAAATCTATTGAATGTTTACTGTGTGCTGGAAAGTGTTTTAAATGCTTTATAAACATATGAAAACTCATTTAAATCTTACAATGACCCAGCAGAGAGAGTTGCTTTTATTACCCAATTTTACAGATGAAGAAACACAGGCACAGAAAAATCAATTAACTTGCCCAACTTCACACAACCAGGATTTGTGGAGCCACGATTTGAACTTAATCTAGCTCCAGAGTTAACACTTTTTACCTACAACATTACACAGTGTATGTTTTCCAATGACACAGAGAAGATGACATAGGGATTTTGTTTTATATACAAAAGCCCCAGAAGCACTGGTCAGCATTCAAAGAAAGGTAGAAAATCTTTACGCTACAACTGTTTAAATGGTGTATAATCATATGTTATTCTCATGTGGTACCAAAATATTCTTTGAGGCACAGGAAGACTATGAAAAGAAAGGAAGACGTCTCCTCTGTCACTGAGGCCAGAAAACCCTGAACAATTGCCGGAGCTTTTTAGAATCCTAGGCTAACTTAACGTAAGAGAAATCAGACTAGTGTGACTTGCAAAGGCTTAGATGATTTTAATAATGCCATGATCATCACAGCTCCAAGAAAACTGTGATCTACTCCAGAACAGAGATTCGGAGCACGGGAAGCATACAAAAAGAGAGAAAAAAATCCTCCCCTACCAAGTGAGCTTTATACTTTGCTCATCAATGGATGCGCTAAAAGGTTTCCTCTTGGCTTGCCTGTGTGAGCTCTTAGGATCTTGTGATGTTCATCTCCTCATCTTGGCTTTTGTGTTCTTAAACCTAACCAGCATCACCAAGTCAAATTCCTAAATTAAACAGAGTCTACATATTAACTGGAGGTAAGGTAAAGGCAATATATTCTAGGTTGAAAGGTACTGTGGATCACCAGTGGATTCTATTTAATACATAAAGCCTGCAGGATGACAAACGGAGGTCTAGACAAATAATGAATCTTGTGTCACTATGAGAAAGAATTATTAACTACAGAACCATTGAGAAGAGGACTCCGCCATTTAAGCAGAGAATCCAAAATAGTCTTATTATTTCTAATATAACATTTCTCATGGCATGGGCAAGATGATAATGGAGCAAAGAGGGACAATGTGCGCTTGAGAGACGGCATTCTTATCTTTTAGAAATGGAAGAAAGATACAGGAAATAAATGTGGGAAAAAGAAAAGCTGTCTTTAATATCAGGTGCTGGTCTGGTGCTGTCAGCCAGACTCTGTGCTGACAGGAGGTTACCTGGCACTCACAGCTAGGTCTTGGTGTTCTCCTATGAACATAAATAATTTTATGGGAAGTCAACATCAGACAAGACCACTCTGTGGTCATGATGGATCAAGACAAAAAACAAGGACAATCCCTATACATATGGACATGGACATTGTACAAACCACAAAACAACCCAACATCCCCCCATCCTCGCTCATATGAGTAATTGCTGCTTCTTCATGAATTGCAGTTTCAGCCTCACTCTGGTATTCCCTACTTCTGGAGAAGGTCTATTAAAAACCAAACCATGAAATTTCCTGATAGCATCTGATTCAGAGCAAAGTCTAGCTTCTTTATACTCTCCCCAAAATCACCTACCATAAGCCCAAATCCTACAGCAAGTTCTAACACCCTGTTACTGAGCTGCTACACAGTACCCCATGGTGTGCACTCTTTAGTTCCAAGAGCAATAAACCCTACTTGTTCAATGACATGTGCATGCCTAGTGATCTTTCGTAGAAAACATGGACAAATTACAAGCAAGTAAGAAAGAGCCTAAGAGTTATATGGATCCAAAATATGGTAAGTCTGATAAATCAAAGAGGATACTTATAACTGTTTTATCAAATCAAAAGTTAGCTGAATGAATGATTACAATAAGACACAATACATAGACTCTTTATAAAAATAGTTTAAACATTACTTATGTGTAAAACTGGCTACTTTTTTTGGCAAGGAGTTCATTTTGGGATTAACTCATGAGAAAGTTGAGTATACCATACAAAGCAGCAAATGATCACTTTGGCATAAAGGTTGTCAGACGGACTCTAGTAACTTCAAAACAAATGGATATTCTGAGTACAAACTCTTTCTCAATATACGCATTTGAAAATCATATTTTTCTAAAATGAAGAAATTCAGTTTGAGACTTTTGATACTGAAGGCATCCACCAAAATATTTCTTCCTAGCTAGTCATTATCACTGATAATATCCATATTTGGGGTTTGTAGTTTACTTCCAAAACATCTACTATGTTCAGAATGCATAGTTGGTAATAAATCAATGACACTCTACTGCCAAGAGGGAAAACTGAACTCTATCACTTTTTATATCACTTGAAATATCTCTGTATATATGCAGGCTGTCATGTATTAATGGAAGTTAAAAACAAACTTATGCAGCTTAAGGTACTTTTTTCAGTCTAGGCATTATTCAAAGTGAGTTTAAATCATTTAACCTTCATGATAATCCTAAGAAGTAAATACTGTTCTATCCCCCCTTTTATGGGTAAGGAAACTGAGGCAAAGAGTGGCTAAGTAACTTGCTCAAGGTCACGTAATATGAAAGTAGTCAAGCTGGAATTTGAACCCAGGAATCTTACCCCAAAGATGATTATCATAATCACAGTTCAATACAAAACCAGAAATAGCAGAGCACCTAATTGAGACATAATTATTTTTTAGCTATTTACAACTATATCCTGGCTGTTATAAGTTTGATCATGGACATGTCATTTGACCTCACTATACCTAGAAATATTTAAGTGTAAAATAGGGTAAGCAGACCAGGGGTGCCAAAAAAATGTATACATATGACTTATATTCATCTTTTGTTATAGCTATATATTGAGTATTACAATTTTAATACAGATTTTTTTTTTCCTTTCTTAAAATATGTATACATTTTTTGGCACCCTCTGTGTAGATGTTCTTCCAGAGCTCATGGTTTAGATTTTACTATGGTTAAAGAAACGCATGTCTAAGTGGAAGACTTTTGACTGCTGGAGTTTGCACATCTGTTGGAGTTAAGTCTCAGAAACTTCAGAGCACTGATTCATATTCGAATACAAAGCAGCAGAGCACAAAATATTCCATATTTTATATTTACTTTAAAACAGATTATTTTAGAATGCTCTTATCTGTGGCAAATACATTTCCTCTGAGAAATGTTTTAGTTCTTACTTTAATGTAAGAATTTTACAAATATTTATGCCAATTTGTCCTGAAATAGCATTTCTGAGATTTATGAGCTATTACATTCATCACAAAAAGGCGATCAGAATAAAACCTTCTCTTTTCCAACCTACTCAGACTGAGTTTTAAAACCAATAATGACAAACACATTTTTTATATCTTCTCATTTATGCACATTATCCTTTTATTGACACTAAAAAGACTCTAATTTTCTTTTCTAAGTCTCATTTTTTTCCTCAGAATTTATGGTTTCTTTAGGGCTTTAAAAAAACATCAAAGTTATTTCAATTGCATTAAACTAAAGTAGAATATTATACAAATGCAGAAATTGAAATTTCTGTACAAGATAGAGGTAGACTATATCAAAGAAGAAGATAAATACAATAAACCTGGGGTAAACTGTGACATTTTAAAATTCAATGATCAAGGAAGATAATATTCTGAAAGAGCAAAAGTAAATTTTACCACAATCTGTAATGCTACTTTATTTCAATTTATTTTTAAATCAATTTTCAGATATAAGAAAGGAATTGCACAGAAAACAAAGCTTGAAATACGTGTTTCCATAGACAAGTTCCTATATGATACTTCAAAAAGGAAGACTTCTCAAACAAAATTCACCTGTGTTTTATTCCGATGGAATTTGATAAATCATTGGTCAGGAGAAGATGAACTCTCATATGAAAGTTTAGAAAGAGAAATTGACATCATTTTTCTAATAGTCAACAATTTGACAAACACCATGTAAAAGTAATGTTTTTTAGAGTATTTTATAAAGTTGTTTCTAACACACACACACACACACACACACACACACACACACAAATAATAACAATTTTATGCTGTGAGGTTGCAGACACATACAAATTTGTTTCCCCCCAAAGGAGGCTCTTTTTTATTAAATGCTATGCCCAATTAAGTTCAGTTAATAGTTTTGGTGTAAAATGAGTTGCTGTGGAGTTGTCTTCCCTGAGGGAGCAAGCAGCTCTCTGGCTTTAGATTATAAAATAAACAGCTGAAATCAATCAAACATCATTCCAGCTCCATCAGAAATTTTTTCATAATATAAAATTATTTTGCCTAGACACCATTGGCTTTTAATAAGGCTAAAGTGTTTGTTTCAATGACAGGATGTGGTGTGGTCTGCTTTGGTGCCTAAATGCCCTACATGACAGATGCCTACTAGGTAGGGGGTCTCATTAGCTTACTGCACTGGAGTTCCTAAGGAGCAATGGGTGGGAAGGGGTAGTCTTAAGCAAATTCATCTCGAGTGAAAATAATTTAAATATATGCTAATAATTAATACATATTTCTCATTGGAATCTTTTTGAACGTTAAGTTTTGAACATTATAACATATAGCCATGATGCTATATTGTTTTATGTTTGCCTTAAAGATTAAGACTCCAAAAACATTTCAATTATATGCAGCATTTAAAAGGTTCTTAAAGTAACATTAACTATAGTAATGAGAATCATAAATTGCTGAATAAGGCCCTCCTAAAGGACTCGAGATTGAAAACAAACTGTACTTTTATTCTAACAGTGATGGAAATCTGAATAAGGAAATTCTTCCTGACCATTCAAACTCCAAAATAATGTGCACAGAACTCTTCCAACAAGATAACAACATGTTGCAATGCAGAATGACAGTATTTTTCCTTATATTCCCTACTGTACTGTACATAAATAACAATCTATATTATAAAAGCAATGTATTATTTCTAAACATAATCTTTTGTTAAATAAAATCTTTTTATGTTTTTTAATTTATTGGAATGACATTGGTTAGTAAAATTACACAAGTTTCAAGTGCTCAATTCTATAATACATCATCTATCTATCGCATTGTCTGTTCACACCCAAAGTCAATTCTTCTTACATCACCATATATTTGAGCCCCTTTTCCCTCTTTTACCACCCATCTCCTCCTTACGTGATCTTAGTCACCATTCTTCAAAATGTTGTGCGGATTTCCCACTTTATGTTCTAATGAGCCAAGGAGATGCTGGAACCCCACAAAAATGTATTGGAATTTTTATTATTATATAAAGGGAATTTCCACTAACATATTTTCATAAAATGATTAATTTTAAATTAGTGGACTAAAATAATCTAGTGTTGTCAAAATTAAAACACCGCAAAATGGTATATACATGTAATAATATACATGTTAAAATCTAACTTTGAATTTTTCAGTCATATTGTCATGTGACAATATCTGTAAAAAAAAAAAAAAATTTAGAGTGTCTCTTCCAGAAACCTGAAAATTTCTTAATTCACTTCATTATGTAGTGTCCAGATGGGAGTGTGGGGAATTACAGAAGTCAGGAGAACCTAAAAGTAACATGGAGAGTCAGAAGAAGAAGCGGCATTCAGACTAACACAAGGCAGGCACACCTAAGAGAGGTGTTGAGACAGATGATACAGTCTTAGCTGCAAAACTCTTGAGCAACGAGTTTCGTCTGCTTTATAGCCTTTGTGGTAGGAAGGGATCATCATCAGCACGTTTTCTCCTTTTAAGGAGAAATGCCAGACTAATCGGAACCACCTAAATTCAGCTTCAAAATCCTCCTAGAACAGGATCATTGGCTTAAGTCAGCTATTCAATTCTTTGTGCCTACAAGTGGGTAACAGGGTTATCTGAACAATACAAAAATACCTGGAAGTCCAAGAAACCACCTGTAATTTCTGTATTTCTGTATAAAGTAGAACTCTACCAAAATAATGCTAGGACAGAGCTCCAGAATGTGGAGGGGAACTGGAAAAAATTAAGTGGGTCACTTAGTAGGTTTATAAGTTTGTTTTGGCAAACATCTGAAATATTTGGAAGATGATACTTAGAAACCCACTAATGACAATCCTTCTGAGTTCTTAAGCAGCTTTTGCAAATAAAAAAAATATATATATCACACGTTGTCATTTTTAAGAACTATTTCTCTGAGCCTGGTATGTTCCTTTAAAGACAGATTGTATTTTTATTATTTTTGAGATAAAAAAAATTAGTTCTATGTAATTAAATCCACCATTTTCCCATCTGTTTTCATCTACTGATTTTACATTGTGTCATCACTCATCTAGAAATATAAAAATATTTTAAAACTTTTAACATTTCTTATGTTGTTGGATTTCTTTAAACTTCACTGGGAGTCTCAAAAGGAACTGTATTGCCCACCTTAGCAACTGCATAATCCAGGAAGCCTATAAATCTATATTTTGAGTCTCATCCTACTTCGGTGACTATTCCAAACATATATTTGTATATTTCCATTTTATGTATTTCCTGTAAGCTACTTGAAATCTTTTGTCAAAAGGCAGGTTTTGAGTAAATAGCTTGTTTTCCCCTCTTTTAGATGAAATCTTGTATACTTTATAGGAACCAACAGAAAAAAATATGATTCACTTGCTGTAGTTTTTCACACAAGAAAAACGTTTGAAAATTATAACATATCAATTTTATTAAACAAAAATTGTTTCCTATCTTCTCTATAATTTATGGTATATTTTTTATGTTTGCTTTCCTTTTAATGTATTAGACTAGGGTAACAGTCAATATTGTTCAACAACCAATTTGCCATGGGCCCGACAATCAGAGTGTACGCCAAGCTAAAGAGCTTGAATAGAGTCCTGGCAGTAACTGTGCCAGTTATTTACCCTTTAGCTGTTGTATTGGGAGTGGTCAGGATGGCCCTGAAGGGGAGTCAGGGGCTGCTAGGACAATGGGTGAGTATTTGGGAACATGAGAAGTTAGATGCTTCCTAAATTGTATTAAAAAACAGCAAAAGTCCTCATTGATTTCACTGATCAGCTCTTGGAACCTGGGCTTTTAAAATGACTTATAACAAAACCAATTTTACCATAGACTAGTTGACATAAACAAGAGTTAAGCTCCTATGGCATATTTCTGGTCACAAAAACATCATCAGACTTCTAAATAAAGACCCAAAACATTTCTTATGTTAAATATTAAAATAAATGTGAGCTATACATGCATTTAAGAAATATTCATAAAAACAAGTAAGAGAAGTATTTTCCAATCTGCTGATTCCAGTTTAGGGTCACAGATGGCCAGAGCCAAACCCAGCAGCTCAAGGCACAGGCGCTACCCACCCTGGACAGGACTAGCTTTCATCATAGGGCCACTCACGTACATACTCACACTCATTCATCCTGGAACAATGAAGACGCTCCAGTTCACCGCACCAGTTCCCTTCACGTGCACATCTTTGGGACATGGGAGGAAACCAGGTTATTCAGAGAAAATCCATGAAGTCATGGGGAGAACTTTGCTATCTGATGCTACAGATCTGGGTTCGATCAGTAAGTACATACATACTTCAAGAAATTTCCTTCTTTTTAAATATTTTTTAATTACAGTTGACGTATTATATTACATTAGTTTCAGGTGTGCATCATAGTGGTCAGATATTTATGTAACTTACAAAGTGATCACCCCAATAAATCTAGTACCCATCTGACACCATACAGTTACTAGAACACTATTGACTATATATTCTATGCTGTACTTTATATCTCCAGGACTGATTTCATAAGTGGCAATTTGCCCATTTTTAAAAAATTAATGTTTATTGGGGTGACAATTGTACTAAAATTACATAGATTTCAGGTGTACAATTCTGTAATACATCATCTATATATCATATTGTATGTTCACCGCCTAGAATCAGTTTTCCTTCCATCACCATATATTTGATCCCTTTTACAGAGGAACAAGACAAACACATTAAGAAACAAAAACTCATAGACACAGACAATAGTTTAGTGGTTACCAGAGGGGAAGGGGGAAGGGGGGTGGTAAATGAGGGTAAAGGGGATCCAATATATGGTGATGGAAAGAGAACTGATTCTACATGGTGAACACACGATGTGATATATAGAGGATGATGTAGTACAGAATTGTACACCTGAAGTTTGCACATCTTAAGCCCTTCCCTTTTCACCTATCCCTCCAATACAATTGGCAACCATAAAGATGTTCTCTGTATCTATGACTTTGCTTCTGTTTTGTTTGTTCATTTATTTTGATTTTTAGATCCTACCTGTGAGTGAAATCATGTGATATTTGTCTTTCTCTATCTGACTGATTTCACTTAGCATAATACCCTCTAGGTTTATCTATGTTGTTGCAGATGGCAAGATTTTGTTCTTTCTTATGGCCAAGTAATAGTCCATTATATATCTGTACCACTTCTTTATCCATTCATCTATTGCTTCCTGATTTGGGCTATTGTAAAAAATATTGCAATGAACATAGGGATGTATGTGTCTTTTCAAATTAGTGTTTAGATTTCCTTTGAGCAAATACCCAGGAGTGACTAGATCCTTCACTCTCTCTTGTTATAGACTTTGTTTAAAGCCTATTTTGTCTGATGTTAAGTATTGCTACTCAAGCATTTTTTTTCTTTTTTCTTTTTCATTTTTATGAAATATCTGTTTCCATTCTTTATTTTCAGTCTGTGTGTGTCTTTTGATCTCAAGTGGGTCTCTTGTGGGCAACATATGTATGGATCTTGTTTTGTTTTCCATTAAGCCATCCATGTCTTTTGATTGGAGCATTTAATTCATTTAAATTTAAAGCAATTATGAATAGGTATGTAGTTATTGCCATTTTACTATTCATATTTTTAATCTTTCTTTTTCTCTTTTTTTCTTAAAGAAGTCCCTTTAGCATTTCTTTTGATACTGGTTTGGTGTTGATGAACTCCTTTAGCTTTTTCTTGTCTGGGGAGCTCATTGTCTGTCTTTTGATTCTAAATGATAACTTTGCTGGGTAGAATCAACTTGGTTATTGCCGCGTCTAGCGCAACACGGGCAGTGAGGGTGCGAGAAGGGGCGGCGTTAGGTTAAGTTTTAAGAAAGAAAGAAACAGAGACTTAATGCAGTTAAATCTCAGAAAGCCAGCGGGTCTCGCAGTCACCAGAGACTGGAGCCCCTAATCGGGCCAACTGGTGGCTTTTTTTGATAATCATGCAAGGAAGTAGCATTATCTTTTCCAAGGTCTGTGAATCTCATACATCATGTCACAAAAGTGAATCAAACCAATTATCTTTGTCCCCAAGCAGCCGGAGCAGAAAGTCTTGTGATGACTTAGGTGAGGTATGCACCTCCCTGGGGGGCAAGTCTCTCATGTTGTAACAGTTCTGTAGAGATAAGTGGAGAGAGCTGATTTTTATTGCCCTCATGACTTCTCTCACAATCAGATGAGAGAGGAAAGCCAGAGTCAGCAATGGCTTTTCCCAGGCAGAGGGGAAGGGGAGGAAAGGCTCCTTTGCGGATCTTCTAAGGCAGCTCATTGGGGGTCCCCACTCAGTTCCACCTGTCTTAGGTTGTATGTCACATGAGATATCTTACCTGTCTTTGGCTGCAAACCATCTTTTGGGGACCAAACAAAGAGACATAAGGTGTAAAACACTGAGATAAGCAAAGCCCCAAAAATGCACAGTCTCACAGACTTTTCTTTCCTCAAGGAAAGATGGGGGGGGGGGGGGACTGTCAGCTAGGCTGCTGTGTGACAACAGGTTATAGATCCTTGCTTTTCATCACTTTGAATATTTCAGGCCAAACCTTTCTGGCTGGCAAAGTTTTTGTTGAGAAATCAACTAATAATCTTATGGGAGTTCCCTTGTAAGTAATTAACTGTTTTTCTCTTGCTGCTTTTAAGATTCTCTCTTTGTCTTTAACCTTTGGCATTTTAATTATGATGTGTCTTGGTGTGGGCTTCTTTGGGTTTGTATTGTTTGGGACTCTTCCCTTCCTGTATGTCTATTTCCTTCACTGGGTTAGGGAAGTTTTCCATCATTATTTCTTCAGATAGTGTCTCAATTTCTTGCTCTCTCTCTCTTCTCCTCCTGACACCTCATAATACAAATATTGGTATGCTTGAGGTTGTCCCAGAAGTCCTTTAAACTACCCTCATTTTCTTGGATTATTTTTTTTCCTTTTACTATTCTGAGTGGGCATTTTTTGTCACCTTATCTTCCAAATTGCTGATTCAATCCTCTGCGTCATGTAATCAACTGTTGATTTCCTGTAACGTATTCTTCATTTCAGTTATTATATTCTTCATTTCTGTTCTTTTTTAAAATGTTTTCTACCTCTATTTTTATGTTTTTTATCTCTTTGTTGAAGTTCTCACTGAGTTCATCTACTCTTCATCTAAGTTCACTTAGCATCTTTATAACCAGTATTTTAAACTCTATATCTGGTAGATTGCTTATCTCTATTTTGTTTAGTTCTTTTTTGGAGCTTTGTACTGCTCTTTTGTTTGGGACATGTTTCTTTGTTTCCTCATTTTCAGTGTCTCTCTGTGTTTGTTTCTATATATTAAGTAGAGCTACTACAGCTCCAAGTCTTAGTAGAGTAGTTTTATGTAGTAGGTGTCCTGTGGGGCCCAGTGGCATAGTTTCCCTGGTTACCTGACCCAGGTGCTCCAGATGTGTCCCTTGTGTGGGCTGTGTGTACCTTCCTGTTATAGTTGAGCCTTGATTGGAGTTGGCACATTATTGGGAGGAGTTGATCCTAAGGCTGATTGATTGTGAGGACTGGCTGTGACTACAGTGGAGGAGATGTGGTGCAAGGGCTAACTTCACAGAGCATAATTTGCTTTAGTGGGGCTGTAGTGCCTGCCAAGTCCACCCTTTGGGTGTGTTGTTTATGGAAGTGGTTGGGTGGAACTCATGTTGTGAAGCTGACCCCTGGGTGTGTCAGTTCTGGGGCCTATCATGTGTGTGTGTGTGGGGGGGTGCTCTCATATAGTCCCAGATCAGCTGTTGCCTGTGCCCTGCTCAGAGCCACCTGGTATGAGCTACAAAGTGATCTGCAGATGGTTGCCATGTGTGCCGGGCTTGGAGGTGCCTGGGAGAGGCTAAGCTGTGAACTAAGTCTGGTTTCCTCTGGTGCTGGGCTTGGGGCTGCTTAGCAAGATGTATGGGGCACACTGAAGCCAGATGCCCCTTGTTTGGAGTTTGTGAACCTTTGAGAGATTTTAGGAAAGTCCATAGCACAAGCCAAGACAGGCTCTTTGTATGTAAAAGCTAATGGAAGAGGTTTGGATGGGCCCACAAGTTGGGTGGGGTGGGGTCACAAGGAATCATGAGGGTGGGAAAATGATATTAACCAGGTTAATGGAGACTCAAATATGGCAGCCATCTGCATCTGCACCTGGGTTGGGGGTGGGGTAGGGGGGGCTCAAAAAAGCAACAGTGGCTTTTGCCAGCACTTCTGTCTTGGACAGAGCTTCCCCTCCAGACCTCATCCTAAAGCCAGACAATTCAGTTCTTCCCTATATGTCCCTGGCATTTTTTGAGCTGCTGCCCCAGCACTGGAGCTTGGAGCACATGCATCCATCAGTGAGTAATTTTGTTCAAGGGCCCTTTAAGAGGAATGCCTTTTAAACACAGCCCTCAGTCTCCCTCAGCCACAATCTGTACTGGTTTTCACAGCCAGAAGTTATGTGGTCTTTTCTTTCCCACCCTGGAATCCTAGGCTGGGGAAACTGGTGTGGGGCTGGGACCCCTCACTCCGGGGGAGGGTGGGTGGGCTATGAAACCCAGATATTCCTTTTGATTTATAACCACCACATGTACATGTGGGACCAGGTGGTTCTCTGTCTGGCCCTTTTACCAGTCTCCATGTGGTTTCTTCTGTATATTCTAAGTTATTGGACTTCTGTTCAGCTGGACTTCTGATGATTCTCGATGATGGTTGTTCTATAGTTTAGTTGTAATTTTGATGTGGTCATGGGAGGAGACAAGTACAGTGTTTATCTACTCTGTCAATTTGACTGGAAGTCCAGAAATTTCCTTCTTACTCATAGGAAATAAGTGTGTGATATAAAGATATCTGTGGGGTTTATAAAGTAGATCTATCACGTCCCTTTCACCTTTAAGTCTTAAACTTTAAAATATCCAATTTATTGCTGGTAAAGCTGGATGGAATATGTGGCTATGAACTGAAGCCCAGAAGATTCCCTAACAGTTCCAATTAAATTCTTACCAGTCAGTCACCAGAGGATCCTGGCCTTTCTCTCAACACACCAAATGCAAAAAGCCCTCCAAGGGAGGAGGCAGAAAGAAAAGGACAGGTGATAGCTTGACAGACACAGAAAGTCCTGAATAGAGCTCTGACCCAGATTTACCACAGGAAGCAGGAACAGGAGGCAAACTAGGGCAAGAGTGAGAGATGGAGAAGAAAATGGAGTGGGAGAGAGCCAAGAAAAAGTGAAGCAACCCGGGCTCAAACTCTCTTTTTCCAAGTGCCATTAGTCATATAGGTCACTCCTACTTCTGAGGAGAGCAACAAGTAAAATTAGGGAGAAATAGACTGACCCTTTTTGTGAAGTAAAGTGGGAGGTCCCTCCCATTAGAGGGGGTTAATAAGCATCAATACACATAGTAATTTATAACCTCAAGTAACAAAATATGGAGTTAGCATAAATAATATGACCTCCTTAACTCTCAATAACATCAAGTTCATTACATTTGCATTGTTCATTCACTAATTTACCTGAGAATATGAGTAACCACTGAATCAATATAGAAAAGCAGAAAGTATTTAATCCCCGAAATTTGTAATTCAGTAATTCAGGAGGTAATCACATTACTTGCTCTGATTCTGTTACATGGTTAAACAGATGTCCAAAGCTCTATGAACCTCAGCTGTTACATTATGTGAAAAATACAGGTGATAATACCTTCCTTGAAAGCAATAACCCTATATAAACAAAAATATAACATTGTATATAAAGGCCTTGTTACTGAATACTTTGCAAAATTCAAATCCAACATACATCAACTAAGTCAATAAAAGATGGAGCAAAATGTGTCAATAGCATTAACACACTTTACAATCCATTTGGCCTATCTAGTTCTGAAAATATGCATTCCTACAAGTTTGTTGGTTCTTTTTTGAGGGGTATTTATTTGAAGTATGTGAAATTTAAACATGAAGAGAGAGTTAATTAAAATTCTTCAACTATCCTACCTTCAATTTGTATAATTTATGTTTTTAATTCCACTGAGCTACATAAATCCACATACATACAAATCATAACCACCCAATCAAGATAGCTCTTAAAATTAAAACTAAAATTAATTAATTATTAAAAATTAATTAAATAGATTAATTAAAATAAAATTTTTAAATGAGGGGATTTTTTTCTTCTGGCCAAAGTTAAGTAACAAGACTCAGATTTATCTTCTCAATTAAAAGTATGAAAAAAAAACACAGTGTGGGACAGGGAATGTTTGAAATAATAGTTCTCAAGATATTACACAGAAGTTTACTAAGGACAGTAATTCTTAAAAAGGTTTGCATGATGTGGTGAAGAAAAGGAAACCAGGCAAAGTTTGAAAGCTTCCCTGAGCTGAGCAGATAGAGCTGGAAGCCCAGAAAGGCCACAGTAACTACACAGCAAATTCCAGAGATTTATGGAGGTCCCCTCTAGAGACTTCACCTGCTCATGCATATGAAGAAATTACCTGGAGGCAAGAAAAGGCAGTAGAGGAATAATTTCTAGGAGTCTGAGTTCCTGTTTCTAGCAGCTGAGTGGAAAACCTCAGATTTCGAGTGATACCAAGTAGACTGCTCAGAAAAGTTGCACCTTACTAGTGTGGCAAATTAGCCCTAGCGTACAGCTACATATCCCTCCTAACAAAACAAAACTAAGCAGGAATTAAATTATGAAATTATGTCCAAGTAAATTAACTGCATCTCAGAACAAAGCTCAACAGTATTTATAGAATACAAAAATATCAAGCACTCAATAATGTAAAATGTTCACTCACTTTCATTGAGTGAGCTTGACCATGTTCTCACAGTAAATACCTGAGAAAGATCTCTTCATGTTCTAGCAGGGAGAAAGAAAAGGAACCATTTTGTAATACGAAAACCAGACAAAGACATTGAAGGAAAAGAAAACTACGGTCCAACAACTCTCATAAAAATTGATGTAAAGTTTTTTAGCAAATTTTATCAAATTAATCCAAAAAATATATAAAAAGTATAATATATCATGACCAAATAGGGTTTATTCTGGGAATGTAAGACTGGCTTAATACTTGAAAATCAATCAGTGTAATTCACCATATGAATAGAATGGAAAAGACAACACATATGATCATCTCAATAAACGCAAGAAAAACACCTGACAAATGCAATATCTATTCCTTCTTAAAAACAAACATAAAATAAACAAATAAACTCTTAGTAAACTATGAGTAAAAAGAGTGATTCTCACTCTGACAAAGAGCATCTATATATTAAAAAAAAAAACAACCTAAGAATAAATTTGGAGTGCTAACACTTACCTTACTTTAAACTTACATAATGCTACAATAATCAAGACAGTAGTGATTAAATAATAGACAAATAGATTGATGAAACAGAATACAGAGCCCAGAAATAGGCCCTAATATATGTAGTCAACTGATCTTTGACAAAGGAGCAAAGGCAAGACAATGGAGCAAAGATAGTTTTTTCAATAAATGGCTCTGGAACAACAAGATATCAACGTGAAAAATAAAATTGAATCTAGATACAAACCAAATCATAGACCTAAATGTAAAACACAAAAATATAAAACTCCTAGAGGATTACATGGGAGAAAACCTAGATGACCCTGGGTATGGGAATAATTTTTTAGATACAACACCAGAGGCATAATTCATGAAAGAAATAATTGATAAGTTGGACTTCATTAAAATTAAAAACTGCTCTGCTGGAAACAACACAAATGTCCATCCTCAGATGAATGGACAAACAAATTATAATATATTTGTATACTAGAATACTGCACAGCAATAAACCCAAATGAACTATTGATACATACAACAAAATAGATGAGTCACAAAATAATTATGTTGAATGAAAGAAACTATACAAAAAGGAATGCATTCTAAAATGTATAAAATTCTAGGAAGTATGAGGTAGAATATAGTGACAGAAATATCAGTAGTTGCCTGGGGGTGGGGATGGAAAGGAATTAGCAAGAGGGAAGAATCACAAAGCGACAAGAGACTTTGGAGTATAGAGGATATGTTCATTACCTTGATGGCAGTGATGGTTTCATAGTACATAAACATATCAAAACTTATCAAATTTGATACTTTACAGTTTATATTTCAATTATACTTAATTAAGCTGTAAAAAAAAACGAAGAAATATAGCATACAACAGGATAATTCATTGTAATAAGAAACCTGAGGTTTTTTTAAATTAGTGATAGTTGCTTACTTAAAATTTTAAGTATTTTTATTTCAAATGAGATCAAAATATCCATGAAGCAAGTGCAATGTCATAATCATATTATAGATTTGGTATCAAACACCATGCATGGCACACAGTAGTTGCTTAATAAATATTTGAAAACTGAATATGTTTACCATTTCATTTACAGCCCAAAGAATACTGTGGAGGAAGTATGTTTAAAACTGACTAGCCAGTGATTGTTTAAATATCATCTTCAAGCTGTCTCATTTCTGAATCTTTAGAAGAAATAAACAACATCTGTCCCTCTGTGCATTGTTGGTTTAAAGAATTTTGTGTTGAAGGAATATGATGTGCATTAAAATGCAAATTATTTTCCCATCTTGCAGAAAAGAGAAAGTAATTAAAAATTAATAATTAAATTACTAGAGTCAAGCTCTTTAAATATTTTAAATTAAATGGCATGCATTCTTTTATTCTTTTTGTTTTTGTTTTTGTTTTTTGTGGTTTTTTTTTGCATGGAGGAGATAAAAATGTCAAACCTTTTTCTTTCCCCCCACAATAATGGAACTGTATGCAAGAGACCTAAAGAACAGATCTTTAAGTAATACTTTAACCTTTCCTTTTGAAAACATCAATCTGTTCTGCCCATATTCACTGGTTAAGTCTCAAATTATACCAATTCAATTGATTTACAGATTGCTTTACATGTAAGTATATTTCTTTTATATTGCCTCAACTTGCCAGATAAATAAGGGAAAAGATAAAATCATTAGGCTTGCATTTTTCAAATTCCCTGCAAATTTCCCATATTCCAATTTATATTAGGGCTGACTTAAGACATAATTCTTCATAGAACGTTTTCACTGCACAAAGCATATATATCCATTATGCTTATGGGTCCCAAACATGCCATTATTAAACTTTTAGAATAAATGTTTTGTGTACAAACAGAATGCTGCGTTTGAAACACTCGTATCTTCAGATATGATGGATATTTAAATTTTCAGGAAAAAGAATCCCTCCATCAATTAGGTAGATATATTTAATGGAGGAGATAGAAAAATATGATAATATTTTTGCAAGTGTATTTTCATTTTGAAATATTTTTTTTTTCCTGCCAGAATTAACCTTGTTGAGCTGTTTCTCTGTCTTGATTTTAAATGGAAACGGTATGTCTTCAAGGAATATATTGGTCATGGGTTGAAATGGAACTGTCAATGTTTCTTTTTACACATGATTAAAGGAGTGTTTCAAATCCTTTAAATCATTTCTAAAATCAGAAGAACAGATGGTGCCTCAGAGCAGAGCCCCAGCCTGCCATTTGCCTGAGATTTAAACCAGTGCTAAAACCGTGTGGGGAAACAAGCTTTTATTTCTGCCTTCCTCTCGCTGGACTAGGGTAGCTTGGTAGGGGTCATATAGAACACCACCACCAGTGTTTAGGACAGAGAGAGTAGGAAATCGTGCCCACAAGGTCCACGTTTTTAGGGACTCAGGTTTCAGTACAGTATTTTTGTTTACTCTTAAGAGAATAATGTAGTAAGAAGGAAAGCAGATTAGAAGTTGGGGGCTTAATGTCATGTAGGGTCTACCATTTGGCTTCTTGCAAAATAATTGTTCCAAACATTATTGGGTTATTGCTAACATCTTTTCCATGTTTGTCAAATAAAACACACAAAATAAGCCTATTTTTAAATAAAACAATAGATAAATTAGTAAACTGTATTTCTTCATTTTCCTTAGCCAAATTTTAGTTGTGTTTATTGTTTAAGTTTTCTAGTGGTGATCGAAGCAAGCAGAGTGTAGTTTGATAATTTAGAATTTGTTGTATCTATTTACATTTGGCATGGCCCAAGAAATCTTATACAGTCTGGGTTCTGGTTCCAGTTCTTTCCATGCCCTAGACAGAAAAGTTATTTTCATTCTCCAAACACACCACGATCTCTCCCTCCTCAGAGCCTTAGCAAATGAAGTTTCCTCTGTGTGAACAGCTCTACCCAGGTACCTCCAGGACCCATCAGATCACAAGCATTTCCTTAGGGCGGACTTTCCTGAAAAGTGTACTCAAGCTGATTCTCCCTGTCCTTCTCCCTTATGGACCTTATTCTTCCACTTTATAATGCTGGTCGCAAGAAATTTTTATTTATACTTTTCCCACTAGACAGTAAGTAAGCCCCATCAAAGAAAAACAAACAAACAAACATTGATATGTGTTATGGACTAAATGTTTATGTGTCCCCAAATTCATATATTTTAGCCCTAATCCCCAATGTAATGGTAACTAGAGGTATTTTTCAAGAATCCTAGTACCCCTCATTAAAAAGATAGTTATTTTCAGTCTGTCTATGTATCTGTGGATCAAGACTGTTGGCTTTAGAGTAATAAATTGGCTTATAACTGACCCTTTTGTGAATCCTTTGAAGCTGTGATGTTGACCTTGTATTTTCTCAAAATATCTACAGTATAAATTAGTATACCTCAAACTCTCAAACTAAGTTACAGTAATAGTAATGGTTTTCCTCATCTGAATAGTACTATAATATTCATTCTAATAGATTAGAAAGAGAACCCCACCAGGAGACAGGGAACCTAGATTCTTATCCTAAATGTAATGCTGGTTAAATGTCTATTGGGGAAGAAAATCACAACATCCTCATAGACTAGATTAGAGTTTGAGTAGATGACTTCTAAGTTCTTTCCAGATTCATAAGTCTAAAAGAAATTAGTAAACAATGCAACGGCAATTATCAGATGGAAAAGAAAAGCCTCTTCATAATAGTCATATACATATAGGTGTATGTATATATAGATAATATAGATAATATAGATGTAAATATATAGATATAGATGTTATATAGAGATAGATAGATATAGGCATAGATAGCTCTCTAATGACCACACCAAAGTACCCTAGACATAGTCATGTTCAGAAAATAGGAAAGAAATGAAGGAAAAGAGGTTAGTTTTCTACAGGGAGAAAGGAGAAATGGAAATAATGAAAAAATAATATATATTTTTATATACAGATATCAATAGCTATTATATTTATGGGTATTATTGAGTTTTGTTTCCTTAAAAAAAATAATCTTTAAGATATAGCTAGTTTTGCTATTGATGATATTGTTGCTTAAAAGCTTTTTTTTGAAAATTCTCCCTTGAAATTGTTTTCAGAATCAGGTTAAGAACAATGCAAAGCAACCATTACTTATATTTTAAGCTGCAAATTTTATTGCTTAAAGTGATCAACTAACTTATTTACTCTATGACTTTTGGATTATTCCTAAAGTTAAATTTACCCTGAAATAAAATTTTGCTATGAATGAGGTTATTTATTCAACCAACCATTTTTCATTCAATAAACTTATATAGGAAATCTACAAAAAATATTACGCCACTAGGACTGAAACTTATTTCAAAATAGAAATCTTTCTGGTAAAATATTTAAACTCTCATAGATCTTGCAGCCCTTTGGAGGTATGATCTCTGCTATGCTTGCTGAAACTGTGTCTCCTCTCTTTCCCTCATGCCTCATACCCAATGCATCAGGAAGCATATTGGCTTTACTATCAAATACATCCTGAATATGAACCATCTCATCATGTCACTGCCAGCATCTTAGACCAATCTACCATCATGCATAGCCTGTACAATTTCAGTAGCATCTTACCTGATCACAGATTTGATAGATATTAAAACTATGAGTTAAGTACTGGATCTAGTCTATATTCTTCAAAAACGTCAGTCATTGTTATTAGTCAGCTCAGGTTGCCATAACAAAATACCACAGACGTGTAGCTTAAACAACAGAAATGTATTTTCTTACAGTTCTGGAGACTAGACGTCCACGATCAGGTCCGGCAAGGTTGGTTTCTAATGAGAGCTCTCTCCCTGGCTTGCAGATGGCCACTAAATCCACGTGTCTCCACATGGCCTTTCCTCTGTGTGTGTGCAGAGCAAGAGAGAGAGAACAAGCCCTTTGGTATCTCTTCTTGTAAGGACACTAATCCTATCGGATCAAGGCCCCCATCCTTTGGCTTCATTTAACCTTAATTATTTTTTTAGAGGCCCCATCTCCAAATTGAGCCACACTGGGAGTTAGGGCTTCCACATATGAATTTTGGGGTGACACAAACATTCAGTCCATAATGGCATATAACAGAAAGACAAAAACAAAACAAAACAAAACAAAAAAACACGAAGAAGTATTCTACATTAAAAGAGACAATTAAATGTAACATGTGATCCTGGATGGGATATTATCAGAACAATTGGCAAAACTTAACTAAGGCCTAAAGATTAAATATTAGTCGTGAATCAATATTCACTTCCTGGTTTTGACAACTGCACTGTGGTTATAAAACAGAATGACCTTGTTTTTAGGAAACGCACCATCTTACCATGTCATTGCCAGCATCTAAGGCCACTTAGTAATAAACATTGAAGTAGTTATAAAGGGGCATCATATATGCAACTCATTCTCAACGGTTCTAAAAGACACACACACACACACACACACACACACACACACACACACAGCAGTGAAACGTTACCGTTTGGGAACTCTGGGTGAAGGTATATGGGATTTTTTTTATAAATTTAGCAACTTTTCTTTTAATTCTGAAATTACACAAAATATAACGTTTGTAAAAAAATGTAACTCCCTAAGTCTCCCAAGTTAGAATAACCTGCTTGATTTTTCACAGCAGAAGCATTAAGTTGCTACAGATAAACAAGGCATTTGCTATTGTGTGGGTGAATTCAAAAAATAAGCTCAGTTTGGTTTGTAGAGCTTTCACTTTTGGAACACAGTTTATATGGGACATACGTATATTTTTTAAACCTTTAACACTTATGTTAATAAGTGGTAGGTCGCTGGCGTTATCACTATAAAAAAAGTGCAACATATATTTCTCAAGAATATGGTAAAAAGAGATTTGAAATAAAGGAATAATTACATATTTTATTCCAATGGTTCTCAATCAGGGGCAATTTTGCCCCCCAAAGAGCATTTGATAATAGAAATATTTTGCTTGTCATAACCCTGGGGTGAGGAACACTACTGGCTCTAATGGATAGAGACGAGGGGTGCTGTTAAACACCCTAGAATGTATAGGACAAATCCACACAGTAAAACCCCTGTTGAGAACCCAGGTTGAAAAACCCTGTTTTATTCAAATGTATCACTGACAGGTTTCTTCCAAATCTGCCTTTGTGAATTTGTAACAGAATCTTGTTTATTATCTCTCTAGATTTTTACAGACTTGGTATTGGCATAATCTACTTTTACCATTCAATAATGACAAAAATAAGTTGTCTGTATTGTTTCTTTGTCTGTCTTATACATTTAGTTTGGCCTTTTAATGTACGTTGCAACATTCAATGGATCATTTACACCAGTAGTTTGAATTCCTGAATTAGTCTTATGTCAAGTTAAGCACAATTCATCTCTTTCCCGGTATTCAAAGCTCTAAGGGAGAAGTGACCATGAGGTTTACTTTGCTTTGTATAAAACAAGTATCACATACAGATAAAAGATTTAAAAATTATTTTTTTCTTTTTTTAAAGTGGTGAAACAGCAGTTTATTAGAAGAAAAAGTACACTTCAAATAGATAGAAGCGGGCCCGGGCAGAAGGCAGTGGCGCAAGGACCATTATTAGAAGAGAAAGTACACTCCAAAGGGTTAGGAGTGGGCTGTGGCTCAACGGCCTAAAAATTATTTCTTTAAATGAGTGTTTTACCTCCCACTCTATCTTCCTTTCCATTATCCTAACCCACTAACATGCCCTTATCCACCGATCTATATTTCTTAAAATTTTGCCCATTATTCAATCCAGTTTTAAATGCCACCTCTTTCCAGAGCTTCTGGGATGAGTCCTATCTTAATACCTCTCCCTCCAGCAATGTACCTAAAGCACAGCTAGGGAAAGCTCTGACACATTACGCAGAGTGTGTGATTATTTTGGAGGCTTCCTTTTCCCCCACTATGTGAAAAACCACTGAGGAAAGGGACCGTGTTATTCATTTTTCTGTTCTACACAGCACTCAACACTGTGTCTTATCCATTGGACATGCTTGGTTAATATTTCTTTAGTTATTTTGAATCTATGACATTGATCATATTCAAGCAGCATGTCAGCAAATGATACATATTTCAAAAATCAATAAACGAAATAATGAACATGACAATAAAAAGAAGCAAGAGGCTTCTTTAAAAGAAATTGTAGAAGAAATAGAAATGGTTAAGAAACAAAATTATTTCATTTTTTATTTATTAAGCTTATGGGGGTGACATTAGTTAGAAACTATAAAAGTGTCAAGTGTACAATTCTATAAAACATCATCTGTATATTTCATTGTGTGCTCATCACCCATAGTCTGCTCTTCCTCTGTCACCATAAATTTAACACCTTTACCCTCACCTGTCTGTTATCTGTGTCTATGAGTTTGTTTCTTTTGTTTGTTACTTTGTTGCATTCTGTTTTATATTCCACATATGAATGAAATTATATAGCTGCTGTCCTTTTCTGTCTGACTTATTTTGCTTAGTATGGTCATCTCAAGATCCATCCATGTTATCGTAAATGGCAGTATTTCATCCTTTCTTATGGCTGAGCAATATTCCATTACGTATATGTACCATGCCTTTATCTAATCATGTATTGAAGGATGCTTTGGTTGTCTCCATGTTTCGGCCACTGTGAATAATGCTGCAGTTAATATAGTGTACATATATCCTTAGGAATAAATACTTTCAAATTTTTCAGGTAGATATCCACAATAGGAATAGCTGGATCACATGGTATCTCTATTCTTAACTTTTTGAGGACTCTCCATACTGTTTTCCAAAATAGCTGTACCAATTTACATTCCTACCAGCAGTGTAATGAGGGTTCCTTTTTCTTCAGATGCTCTCCAACAGTTGTTATTTCTTGTCTCATTTTGGTTTAGATTTGCATTTCCCTAATAGTGAAGCTGAGCATCTTTTTATATATCTGTTTTGCTGTTTGTATATCTTCTTGGGAAAAGTGTCTGTTCAGGTTCTCTGCCCACTTTTTTTAAATAGGGTTATTGAAACAAAAACATGTTCAACCTCAAAATTAATGCATGCCAATTAAAACAATAACAACAGCAAACCAACCCTATTCTGAGCCAGGTACTATACTAAGCACTTAACACACATGGACTTACCTAATCCTCAAAACAACTTTTTCCTCCTTTTACACATGAGGGAACTGTGGCAAAGAATGGACAAGTAATTTGCCTAATGTCTTGTGGGAAGTGACAAAACTAACATGCACACCCAAGTAGTCTTGCTCCAGAGCTTGAATACTTAGCCACCAAGATAATGCCAATTTGTCCAAATATGTATCTATTAAATAGGTAAACTTGTCCAAATAAATATCTATTAAAATTATAATATCCAGGAAAAAACTAAATCAATGTTTTTATATTAGATACAATTTTTTGATGCTAAATGCCAGAGGAAATAGTCAGATAGAAGCAATACAAAATTCTCAAACTGAAACAACTTGGTTTTTATATTTTGCAGTGGAATAGGGATCAATTTTGATTAAATTAATCTCACATAGAATCTCTATCACTTATAGCACCTCCCACAATTTGATATAGACTGTGACCACCTACATCTGGTTATACCAAGAAAGTAACAGTAAAGAGAAAGATCACTCTCAATCAAAGAATAGAGGAACATAAAGGGAAAAACAATTTCTGATTCAGTGTAAGCTGGTGTTTATGTGAAAGATTAAAATAAATCTACTAATTCAATTGTTTTTGGGACACAGAATTCTTGAATATACACCATACACATAAAGACCAGTTATCACGTTAACCATGACATTCAGCATTTCTGGGACAGTTTAGTAATATTAAAAGTTGAATAATAACTTTGGACTTGGGTATATAGGCATGTTCCTTCAAGCCAAAGTTTTTGGGGTTATTTTGTTTTGTTTTTAGTTTTGAAGCACAATCACCATCTTCACGTCAAAACCATAAGGTAAATCACAACCAATGAAATGGATCCCAGATTTTTCTCTTACCTTTAGAAAAATATACCCATATGTTAATTGTTATCTGCTTTGTCTGACTCTTCACTTGAGAGTCATTAGCTGATATTTACATTTCCTACATAGTGTCCTAAAGAGAGAAAATGTTAAATAAGAAGGTTAATTTATATAATTTGATTAGATAATTTAAAAGATGAATGAAGCAGAACTTCCACACTCTCCCAGTACAGAGGGGTAAATAAAGGAACTATTTTACATTATTTTAACCAAATTTAAATTGTGGTTATATGGGGAAAAGTAAAAATATAAATTGCCTTCTTTTTTTCTTGCCAAAAGTTTGTAACTCTGGGACCAAAATAATTTTTTTTCTTTTTGATTAAAGTTTATTGAGGTGACAATGGTTAGTGAA